>NW_025954240.1:0-291162 GCF_022376455.1 Epithele typhae
CGTTGAGGTGGTAGCATACGTTTTTGAAGCTAGTCATAGTCCATATTACGAAGTGTAGTATGCCATAGAATGCGTATGCACTCACGCGGGTCAGGGGACGAACCGTAGACCGTCTGAGACGCAGTCGAGTACCGCATATATGCGGGGCTTGGCAATTCGACTTCCCTCGCTTCCACCCCGACATCTACCATGGAGGGCTGCTCCGACTGCACCACAGCGTCCAGGTGTTCCAGAGGGGGACGAGATCAATCGCATCCACTCCGGCGTCTGCCATAGGACGCGCGACAGGGGAAGTGTTGATCCCGACCTCATGGTGGAGGACGACAGGCTTCGCAGCGTCCGGGTCTCCTAAGGTTTCCACCAGCTCCGCGATGCTGCGTTCGAGCCGCTGGAGCCGTTCCAGCACCGTCGGCGCTCCTTCACCGTCTGCGTTGGTCGCCGAAGGCTGCCCATGACCTGTTCGAGACGCTCCGCCTTGCCCAAAAAGATCTTGGACGCCTGTAGGAGATTGCCGTGCACTTGGAGGAGCGTCTGGTTGTCATCCCGGCGCGCCGTGTTCAGCTCGGTGACCGCGTCTTTGGTCTGCTGCAGGGTGGCTGCGGTCTGGTCGAGCCGCTCGTTCGTGTTCTTCGAGATGCCTCCGAGGACAATCTCAACGCGGTCGAAGCGCGCCATGGTCAGGGCGTAGCTTCTGTCAAGCGTTTGGAAGAAGGTGTTTTCTAGGTGGCGGAATAGAAGGGGGGCGTTTGGATACTCCTGCATCTGGCCTTGTGCTGCCATGGGATTTGCAGGGGACGGGCCATGGGTCGAAACGGCGGCGTCGGGAACAGTGGACGATGCCATTTGTGGGTGCTGTGGTGGAGGTAGAGGGGGCGCGTATGGATTCATCTTGTGGACGCGACGCGCCTGATTAGGGCGCGTCCCGTAGTGAAAACATGGGAACGCACTTGGAGCTTATCGTGCAACTTCTTTATGAGCGGTGATAAGTTGTACGCTTGCCCACAGAGGTGCAACGAGCAAGAGGTGCGGAGATGCGTTGGAGGTGCGAGTTCAAGGAAGTGGTTGTGGGCAGAGGAGAGGGGGCGGCAGAAGCACGGATTTGCCGAGCCCCGCGACGCGACGGCTGAGCGCGTCATGCGCCGCGATCACGTGGTGGAGGTTGTCCATACTTCCGAACGTCCACTGAGCACTCTTGAGTTTCGACACATTAACCAATGGGCCCGTGGCTCCTGAAGATGTCCGCGAACCATGTTGCGCGGTTTTCGAATCCCGCTGCGAACTCCTAACGCAATGTCCCAGCCAACACCGACGAGTGGCGCTTCAAAGCAGTGCTAAGCTCAAGACGCTGCCAGGTCGAGTTTGGCTGCTTCGTCAAGGACTAGAAGCTTGGTTCAGTTGGCTCAGGATGCTCGACTTCCATGTGTACTGGGGTCTGAAGATATGGATGTTCATTTGTGCGCTCTATGCCCAGCTCCGCGCATGCCCGGCCTGCCAGGAGCGCCATGCCTACACCGACGAACCACTGCCGCTACCTTGGCCCACCCTCTACACATCTACGCCGGACGGCTCGAAGAACGTGGCGAGCCAGCGCGCTTCTGTCTCCATGTCTTCCGCCGAGCGTGGCTTGCGATCCTCGTCCGCGTCCACACGCAGCGGCACCGACTGCTCTTGCCGTAGTGCGAGGGCACCAGGAAGTGCGCCTTCTGCATGGGCGAGCGCGGGTATACGTCGTCGTTGTTCGGGAACGCGTCCCCCTCCGTCTTGCGCGGGAGGAGGTGGAAGTGCACGTGCGGGACGGTCTGCCCCGCCGCTTTCCCGTCCTGTTTTGCCGTCACGCGAGGTTTGCATGATGGGCCGTGAGCGTGGAGGGTCGGGACGGGGGAAAGCGGGGTGTGTGAGTGGGAGGTCGGCACGTCCGGAGTTAAGACCGCTTGGATCGCGCACCTGGCAAGCGATGGTGAGTCCGTCCGCGCGAAGACGCGCTCGATGACGCGCCCGACGTGCTGCACCGATGCAATGAGCGACGCGAGCTCGTCATGCTCCAGATCGGCGAGGCGCGGGACGGGACGCGTGGGGATAACGAGTACGTCTGCAGGCGGGCCGCGCGGGCGAGGGTGGGAGGGCTACTGGTGAGCGTTCGGAGGCAGAGACGGCGGCAGAGCGCGAGCGGGTGGGAGACGGACGCACGGCCGGGGACGATGGGCTTGAGGTTGACGATGGCGGCGGCGAGGCGGACGCGGTAGAACGCCTGGCGGGAGACCTCAAAGGAGGAGAAGTAGAGCGGCGGCATCCCGGGTCTCGTCGCGCGGCCGGGCAGGGCAGCGGGGGGCGAGGACGAGGGCAAACTGGGTGGGACCAGACGAGGCGGCAATCGCTGAGGGAGGGCCCAATGACATCAGCGCGGGCTCAGTGCACCCGCGGCTCCGGATGGACGGACGGACTGAGGTGTGCATCCTATCTTGTCTCCTGCGCCCACGTCTCTCTCTCATCCTCTGCTCTCCGTTACCCCCCTCGCCGCGAACGCAGCCGTGAAAACCCACACAATGTCGCACGCCGCACCGAACCCGCCCGTGCTTTGCTCCTTCCCGTCGAGCGCCGAGCTCATGGAGAGCCTCGCGCGTTTCATCCTCAAAGCACAGAAGGAATCCATCGAGAAGAAGGGACGCTTCACCGTCGCCATCTCCGGCGGCTCGCTGCCCAAGCAGCTAGCCAAGCTTGTCGATAATCCCGCCGTCAAGTGGGACAAGTGGTGCGTCCCTCTTATTTCTCGCATTCCGAGCGCGATCGAGATCTTCCATCGCCGCATCCGCATCCCCCGCTCACGGTCCCGTGCTCACGCTCACCTTGGTGCGCCCAGGCACGTCTTCTACGCCGACGAGCGCGTCGTCCCGCTCGACCACGAAGACTCGAACCACGCGCTCTGCATGCGCGAGATCTTCGGCAAGCTCCCTCCCGGCGGCCCGCAGCCGACGATCCACACCATCGACCCCTCGCTCGAGGACGACCTCGAGGAGCTCGCGGACGTGTACGAGAAGGAGCTCATCCAGGAATTCGCGATGAGGGACGCCGCGCGCTTCCCCATTTTCGACCTCGTCCTCCTCGGTGCCGGCCCCGACGGTCACACCGTGTCCCTCTTTCCCGGTCACGCCCTCCTCAGCGAGGACGACCGCTGGGTGGCGTACATCGACGACAGCCCGAAGCCGCCGACGAAGCGCATCACGCTGACGTTCCCCGTCCTCAACCACGCCGCCCGAATCGCGTTCGTTGCTACCGGCGCCGCCAAGCAGGACACCCTGCACACCATCCTCGACGAGCCCGAAGTTGGTCTGCCGTCGAGCCGGATCCGTCCTGTCCACCCCGGGCAGGTGTACTGGTTTGTCGATGACGCCGCGGCTGAAAAGGTCCAGTACCCAAGGACGCCGTTCAAGATGTGAGTGGATTGCATAGAGGGTGGGCCGGGGAAAGGAACGGGTCTTTGCGGTTGTACGCTGGAAGCAGTCTTTCGATTGTATCATAACTGGGGCAGAAGTGTACGGCGTTCCACTGTGGGTGCATTTTCGCGAGGTGAAAATGCCGGTGGTGCAGAACCCAGCCCGTGGCTTTCCCTGTCAATAAAGGCCGTTGCAAAAGGCGACGTTTTGTACCACTTCTACGATTACGATATGTTTGTCAACAGTCAGCGCATGCGGGTGGTCTTGAACGACATAATAGCGATGTAGCAAGAACAGGTGGCTCTTAAAGCTTAAAGTTTCCCAACGTCAACATGTGTGACGCGGGGGAGATGGCACAGCAGGGCAGGACGCAGGCACGTCGACGTGCCACAGGCTTCGCTTTTCGCAACCACACCTGAAGGTAAAATTACGGAGTATCTGGCAAAGACGACCGTCTCCGAGTGTCTTTTCCTTCTTTGTGGCTCCTGCTGGATCTAGGCATTCGAGCCTCAGGTCAGGCTCCTACACAGCCGGACCTAGCATTCCCGCTCCAATCCGAGAGCAGGACGCGGGCCGTATACGGACTGAACCGGGAGATAGGGATGTGGCCACTGGCTGGTGTTTGAAGTGGAGGGGGCTGCGAGACTGATATGTAGGGTAATGAAAATGAATATGTCAGAAACCGTCGATGACATATGTTACGCGGAGACGTGCCTATCATATCAGGTTGAACGTGCGTGTAGGACGGAGCCTGGAAAGGAGCCTGGCCTCAGGTCACCTTTTAAATACACGAACTTGGTCGCCTTCAAGTGTGTTGAGAAATTGCTACAAATGATCGCCTCTCGCGACGGCTTGCCTGAGAGGGACACCCCGCATTTCGCGCACGCGAAGTCGAGGCTCCATGTATGGTGTCCGTCATACCTGTATGTCATTCGTGGTATTGTAGTACTGTCAACATTAATGTTCGTTACAATTCGTAGCATCCCCCGGAAGTTGACACAACAGCTCGGCCAAACCGGCCCCGGAAAAACATACCAATGTCCCTTCAAGCTTAGACGTCTTCACTTACTCCCATCTCGGGGAATACCGTCAACAGCACGAGGTCGACGATGAACATCGCCATGTGCGCGTTGCAGGCGGCGTCGTCAAGCGGCGCCAATGCAGCGTCGATCGTCGCCAGCCTTGCTTCTGGAGTTGGACCAAGTAACGGGCCCACGGCGCCTGCGTGACAGAGGTTAGCTCGAATCGAGTCGCAACAACACGCTCTAAATCTCACTAGGAATACGGTCCGCAAGCCGTCGCCGCACTGCAGCACGCGTCTCGGCCTGCTCCTCAGGCGTGGGGTCAATGGGAGGTGGTCCTGGCCAGCCGTCAGGAAATATCGCTGTCTTCGCGCTCCGGATGATGTTTGAGAGCCTTCCAGGGGAGAGGACGTGGGTGTAGAGGATGTAGGGAAGTAGCCGGCCGAGGAACGGTGCGGCGAGGGACGCAAAGAGACTGAGCAGGTGCGTCAGTGCTCGCGCAGTAGTGTAGGTGGTGTAGGGCGAAGGCGAGTTCGCGGATGCAGGTGGGGGGTTGAGGATCAAGAGCAGGAAGGTAAGAGGTGGGTGGGTGTAGTTCAGGATGGGGGCGGGTGCACAGGTGGGAGAAGACGAAGATGGGGGTGTAGGGGAATGGGAGGACGTGCTGGAGGTTCGTGAGGGTGCTTGCAAAAATGATCCTGACTCCGAAGTCGGCGATGGTAGATGGGTCGGTTGTGGGGGAGGTGGTCGTGGTGAGGGGTTCAGGGTTCCTGGGATGGAAGGTGTGGCAAAGAAGCCTGTTTCGCCTCTTGAGGGACTCCATGCAGGCTCTGGCTCCTGCATCGTGGCCTCGGGCGTGATGTCCGCAACATACGGGTCGTTCCGTTCGTTCACTTTCTTGATGGTATCTCGCGCTTGCTTGTATGCGTGCAGAATGGCGAGGCATACGCCTGATACCGCCTGCACGGCCGAAAGCACGACGATGGCGATAGACTGGAATGAGAAATGTGCGGATGACTGACGGGCCAACGGAGGTCGCGTCGTCGGATCCGCTTTGGGAGACTAGAAGAAGATGTCAGCATATGTTGTTGGCATGGGGTAGCACCGTAGGGATGGGGTAGAGTGCTTCATATTTGTATTCGATTCACATGGTGTGTCTTTTCCATAGGTGAAAGAAATGCATCCCCCAGACATGAAAGGCGATACTGCACGGGTCTGGGTCTGCGCTCACAGAGCTCTGATGATGGAAATAAAGTCTCCAGCCAGTTGGGCCGAACTGACAACTGAGCATTTGACAATCCCTATACATGGCACGTATATATAGTCCCCTCGTGTGCTCGTGAAGACAAATGCGACAGACGGCCGCCGAATCGCCGAGAGGGGGAGACCACACACCTCTGGTACCTTGCCCGCAGCCTTCTCGGGCCCCAACTGGTCGAGTATAATCTTGTGGATGAACCACGGCTGGGTGACCCTTGGCAACACACTCCCCACCAGGACCTTGAGGATGATCTCGCGAACGATGTATCGCTCCGTCTCTGGCTCGTAGTCTTCTGGCGGTAAGCATGTCTTGAGGATGTGGTCGACGGCCTGACGGACATACACGGGATCGATGACGCCTTCAGCGGATACGGCCATATGCGGCTGGCTCTGGTGGAAGAGCTGGGCGATGGAAGCCGCGCCTCCCGAAGCATAGGAGGTATGTAGCTTGGCCTGAGCATTGCGGTAGTCGATCCAGTGCTGGGATAGCAGCGTCGGCAGGTCGCGGAAGACGAGTGGCGAGAGGTCGGTGGCAAGCAAACGGGCCTCAAAGGCACGGACCACTACGGTGAGGATGCGGGCGATCTCTGGGAGGAATTCCTTGTCGTAACGCGTGATCTTGGACCACCAGGTGTTGACGAAGGCTCGTAGAGCAAGCGCGATAAAGCCATAAAGCTCTGCGTTTAGTTCAGGCTCGGCCTCGGGAGAGAGCAGGAGAGCAGGCAAGTCGGCATCGGCAGGAAGAGTGGGGAAGAGGATGCGTTTGGCGAGGGTGACAGGCTTGGCTGTGGGAGGCCTGTTGGGAGCGGTGGACTTGTCGGCAGTGGAGGAGGAGAAGGACTGGATGGAGCGGGGACCGACGCGGCGCGATGGAGGCTGGACGGCGGACATGGCCGTCGCGCGCGAGCGAGGCTCGAGGAGGGATGTCGGGCGTCGGACGAGGTGTGGACGGGGCGGGCCGCCTGGATCGGGGCCTGATCTCGAGCCGAGGGATCTGGACGGACTTGGCAACAGACCGGCGCCTCTGAACTCTTCTCTCCGCCCAGCTCAGCCTGTGCACCCAGCGCCCGCTTCCATCTCTTGCCTTCATCCCCACTGCCCGCCAGCCCTGCGGCTACGGCGGAGCTCGCTCGACCCCCCGCTCGACCCCCCGCCAGGTCGCGCCGAGCTCTTCGCGGTTGCCCGGTCGCCCTTTGTTTATGCATTAATATCCCGCCGGTCACCTGCTTCGTCCCTCGACGCTCTTTTCCACATTCCTTTTCACCCGTCAAGTCCCCCGCTTACAGCACACGCGTTCAGGACTATGCCAAATGTCTACATCCTCCTCAAGCGAGATGGTGGTTCGGGGGGCCCCTCAACTTCCACGATCATCATCATAGCCGTTGTGGTGGGTGCGGTCCTTATCCTCGTCTTCGCCCTCTTCGCCTGGCGCCTTCTCGCTCGCTGTTGCCGCTCCTCCGCAAGCAGAAAGGTACCCCTTCCGCCAGTACAAGATCTCGCGCGCCACCGAGAACAACAGGTTGCCGCTTATGCAGACCGCAAGAACGACCGTCCCACCACTTGGGTCGATCCTGACCTCCTTCACCCTCGCATCTACTCCCGGGCTGGCTTCTCGAGCGGAAGTAGCGCTTCTCTCATCCGCGGTGCGCCCGAATTCTCTAGCCACGGTCAAACCAGGGAAAGCAGCTGGGCCCTCGATGATGCCTCCCGTGAAGGCTCGCCACATCCTCTTTCACCTCCCACCCCTTCCTATTTGCCTTCGGGCCTCAATCTACACAACAGCATGTCGAGTACGGCCAGCTTGGAACAGGATGTCCTCCCCGAATCTGGGTCAGACGTGCCTATGGTAGCCTCGCCCTCCGAGATGACCCACTCGGTCGAATCCTCGAACGACTTCTCCAGCATTCTACCCGCGCGTCCTCGGCCCCCACGCACGTCACGTTCGCGCGTCCGACAGATGTCCATTGCCTCCTCGTCTGTGCACTCCCTCCACGGTTCAACTTCCGCTCCGAATGTCCTCCACGGAGCCCCACATTCAATCCATAGCAACATCAACATCGTCCTCCCCGCTCCTCTTGCGCCCGAACTGTACCCGCACGGTCAACATCCCCTGGCCGACGCCATGAGCATGAGCGATCGGCAGAGCGTGTTCAGCAACAGTGTCACACACAGCGCTGGCTCTGACAGGAAGAGCGTAGCGGATCAGTGGCTGCTCGCGGGAACTCGGCCGCCGTCCACGGTGCGAGTCGGGACCCTACGAACAAACCAGGGCACCGGCGCCCCTCGACACAGCTATACTGGTGAGCATTCTGCCCTCTATCCGGTCCTTCTGGGCCTTTTGTTGTCCTGCCTCCCTCCCGTAATCCATGACGTCTGTAGCTGACATTTCGTGTTCACCCCCTTCCTTTGTCCCTCATTCAGCGGCGCCGCGGCCCCCGACGTCCTCGACCCGGACTCGTAGCCAACTGTCAAGAGTGTCCTCACATTCCTCCGTGCGAGAAACCGAGGTGGCCGTGGCTCACCGCCGCACGGCTTCCCAACCTCCCAGCCAGATCCTCGGCTCGCAGCCATCCGCCTCTCCCGCCTCCCACTCGCGTGCGCCCTCGCTCGGTCGTCCGGGATACACGGCACGACCGGCGCCCTCCGCGCGCTCGCGATCACCCTCACCCGCTCCGCGATCACGCCGTCACTCTCGCTCACCCTCACGAGAGCTTACTGCGGGTGGGCCGCGCGTGTCGATGCCGTACCCACCCGCGCACGAAGTCGAGACCGTCTTCATGCCTCGCTCGCCCATGCCGCCCGTACCGCGCATCCCGTCCATGTACGGACGTGAGCAGGTCCCCGGCGCGCATGTGGACGGATACTTCCTGCCACAAGGCCCGCAGCCCCCACCGAAGCCGCAGCCTTGGATGCAGCCCAGTTTTCCGCCAGAGCGGCAGTCGCAGGTGTTCCACCCGCCACAACCGCAAGTGCCGGAGCGACGAGGCCGCACGGAAACCGCGACGCCGCTATCGACGGCGAGCGTGTCGTCGGGGCGCTCGGGCGACGTAGGCCCCCCTGTGCCGGGTAAACAGCGGCCGGCGAGCGGGAAGTTGCGGAAGAACAGCAGCAGGAAGAGCAGGGTTGGGTAGAGGGGCGGATATTCTTGAGGGTTGCTGGACACCTATTTTGCCATGTCTCGGGAGCCCGTCGTCGGTTCTAGACGTGCTGCATACGGGCCTGTCGATCTACATATTTCTAATCTCATCCAAGTACATGCAAAACGCCCAGCCGACCCGCCACCGCGGCGGCCACTGGAATATCGAGGTACAGTCTGGACAGGGACCGGCCGTTTGTTTTCCATATTTAGCGCCTGCTTGCTCGGAATCGACAGTCACAGTGTGACAAGCCGCGATGCGAACAAGTGACATGTTGGCGCTTCAGCGAATTCATGACAACAACGCAGGCTGTCTGGTCAATTGCTGCAACTGCCGTGGTCCGATCTCTCACCATAAGGCCGTCGCTGCCCTTTCGCCACAGTACATAATGGCCGACCGCGATAAAAACACTCACCGGAACGTCACTGACTCTGAAGACGACGTCTGTGCACCGATGGTATGCGAACAATCTGACCGTTTTCTCATGATCTTCTAACGCAATGTGATAGCCTGTTCAATGGCATGATGGGTCGGCCTTTTGGGCGGGCAACCGTGCTTGGCTCCTCGGCAGAGGTTTTCAGTTGTATGACGTTGAAGATCCACCTGTTCTGCACGAATTTCCGGGCAGATATTGGCTTTCCCCCACTAATGCATCGCCCCTCCAAGGGAAACTTCCCTGGGCCAAAGTCGCGAGAACAGCAGGGCAGCAGATCTCCTTTCGAACAGTTGTATGTCCCCATCGCTCCTCTACAACATCCATTCTTACACAAATTGTAGGGGCGCATTGCTCCTGCTCGAGATTCATCAGGCAGGGATGTCATCCTGAAAGCGATTGGCCGAAATGATCAAGAGAACGTCATATGTAAATCTCTTCTGGGAGCTGTGGAGCACACTGACCCGTCGACATTTCCGTGCATCGTTCCTCCGTTGGCCGTACTGGACACCCCCTACGACTATTCGATTGTGAGCATGCCGAGGTACGACACCCATGGAAGTTTCGCACAACCTTGCCTGACACCTTACAGATGGGGGAAAATAGATTGGATTGATGACATAGACAGCCCTCGTGAATGCTTGCGGTTCATCGATTGCATGCTCAGAGTGAGTGTTTTGCAAACGTTGACATCAAGTGAGCTCACATGCTGCTCAGAGTCTTGTATTCCTGCACGCTCGTCGCATCGCTCATCTCGTAAGTCCTTGCATGCTACTTCTAGTCAGTTCGAAAAAGTTAACGGTTATGTGTAGGACATTATAACTGTCAACATCCTCGCTGATTACTTCAGGCTCGACAACGACGCGGAAGCACTCGAAACTGACGTGCGCGAGCGTCGGAATCAAGGCGACATTGAGCATACATTCGCCCTAATCGACTTCGACGCATCGATGCAGCTTCCTATCAATGAATCGTGAGGACGTGCCGTGGACCAGCGTCGGAGTTCATCGGCAACAGAGTATTTCCTCCCGATGACATGATATGGGGAGCCCCGTTCTGCAACCCGTTCGCCTATGACGTTGGGTCAATGGGAAACATATTCCGACGTTATTGGGCGGTATGGTCATTCTCATTGCGTATCGCGCTTGTACTAACACCAAATTCTGTGTAGCCTATGGCGGCTCATGTGCCCTCTCTTGCACCTTTGTTCGACCGGATGACGACACACGTACTCCACGAGAGATTCACTGCAGAGGAGGCTCTCTGCTTTGTCAGGGATACCACCTCCCATCTTTCAGCAGAAACATTGGACGCAAAATGCTCGACGGAGCTAAACTGGTCGGTGACTAGTGATGCGTACTGGTCGAGGCTATCTCCGCAGGATCAGGCGACCTGGAGGAGACACCGGACACCGCCCCTTCCTTGGTGGACACCAATCCTGGAATGGCTCCTCCAGACCGATACCGCTTGGTGCGCATTCGCATATGTGCGTCGACTTCTCGGGGTTTAACATGTGGTTTATACCGTCTGGATATCGATGATAATCCAATTATTTCCCACCATCACTGGTGCGTCTGCGTGACTCGGTGACCGAGGCTCTAAGGCTCGGAGTGGGTATATATACAGCTGCGTGCAGAAAGCTTGTCCAGGCGCTGAAAAACGCGACGCGCGTCGAAAATTAAATCGAAATTGGTCGGAAAATCGCCAGCGGTGATGAGCACGTTTCTTTCCTCTCTCCCTCGCTGGCTCCCCCGATGGCCCTGAAAACTTGAAAATCGCGTCGCGCGCGCACTCAGGTACGAGCGGACGCTTTTCCGCGTTCTCAACGACTGAGTTGACGCATTGCGCGGCAGGTTGGGGTGGGGCGGTCATGGTCGACGATCTCGCCTCCGTTAATCACCTCGACGTGCTTCAAATGGCCACGCTACATGAGCAAGACACGGATTCACCTCTCTGTGATCCATCCAGTCTCTGCATCTGTCAAAACCTTGGAGGATGAACACTGCTGGTGCCGTGGAGGTGCAGCAGCGGGCGAGTACTCAGTTCACGCAATGAGAGGATGCCGGTCTCGGTGAGCTGCTCGTCTATCTCTTATGCGCGAGTTGCATCGTTCGCATTAGAACTACGTATAGGCACAAGGAACTGTATGATGGTTGTAACTTGTAGACGTATGCATACCTTCCTTTCACCCCATCAATCGAACACTTCTCCAGCCCTCCGAGCAAGGGTGCGACTTTTGAATCAAAAGGCTCACACAACACATGCATATCCAAGGTCTGGGACCCAAGGAATGGTAGATATAGTAATACATTCACAGTGCGCTCACGCTCGGACTCATCGGGGATTCGGAAGAAAGTGACAGTCGCCGGGGGTAAATGACGTCTCCAGAGCAATGCAGAAGGGGTTGAAACCAGTTGATTCTCACCTGTAAAGGCCTCTTCCACGCCCTACACACATCCCGGCAGGGCTTGACGCACTTCGAGGTGATTAACAGAGGCGAGATCGTCGACCATGACCGCCCCACCCCAACCTGCCGCGCGATGCGTCAACTCAGTCGTTGAGAACGCGGAAAAGCGTCCGCTCGTACCTGAGTGCGTGCGCGACGCGATTTTCAAGTTTTCAGGGCCATCGGGGCGAGCCAGCGAGGGAGAGAGGGAGAAGAAACGTGCTCATCACCGCTGGCGATTTTCCGACCAATTTCGATTTAATTTTCGACGCGCGTCGCGTTTTTCAGCGCCTGGACAAGCTTTCTGCACGCAGCTGTAGGACCGGCTGAGCCTTTCGCCACCTCAACTGGGCTTATTCCCCAGATTTCTGAGTATCGATAGGGTGGACCACGTCGCTCGGATGTGCCTGGCAGCGTTTTTCATGGCAACTTGGATCACTCCGAGCTCCGACCATGCTTTGAAGCACTCATTAAATGGATTGTAGTAGGTGCGGGCTGACTTCCCTTTGGATCCACGAGTGCCGCACACTGCGCGTGTAGCATCGGATACACAATTCATTTTCGCGTGAACGTGAACGGCCTCAGAAGCGGATCCGAACTCTCGGCGTGTTGAATAGGATGATATCGTTGAAGTGCACCCCAGTACGGCAATATATATGGTCACCTGGTGCTTAATATTCTTGACACAAGGCCATAGTTGGCAGCTTCAGACGGCCTTAGAGTAAGCAATTATTATCTACGAGTTCTCGCTGCAAGCGTATATCTGAAGTGTGATAGCGGTGAAGACTTGTGTTCTCTGCTTGCGGGCAATGCGGGTTCCGACGGATTAACTCGTGGCCGCGGCCCTCGCGCAAGGCGGGGCCACCGATTTGTCCATTAATTGATGGCGCGCACGGGTATGACTAGGCTACGAATACAAACACGAATGCTCGAGACAGAAGAGACAACAGACATGAGGTCGCGCGCGGTTCAGCGGGCGGGGAATGGGAAGTTTTAGGCGTTCGAGCGCAGGTTCACATCATCCCGAACCCGTCGTCGTCGACACCCCAGCCGCCCACTTCAATGTCATCGGGGGCGTGCATCGCCGAGTCCTCATTGACGTCCTCGGGTACGCCCTCAGCAGCCTCGCGGCCGTACACCCGGCTGTCAGCGTCGGCGAGCGTCGCGGCGGATGCAGAGACCGGGACCGTCGATGTCTTGGAGGGGCCAGAGGGGCCGGCGTGCCACGAGAGCTGTACGCCACCGACAGTAGCGATCTGGGAGCCCTTTGCGAACCCTTGCTCGGCGGCAGCCCGCGTGCGGAACGAGACGAGGATATTGCCGCCGTCGAGGGCGTCCACGGCGTCGACTTGACCGGTCGTCTAGACAGAAAATTATGCACCGTCGGAAAACGTCGTACTCCGAAGTGCCAGACGGACGCTTACCTCGTACCAGTCCCGCACCGCCTGAAGAGACTCGACCGGGGCGCCCTTGACGAGAAGCTTCTTCGGGCGGTTGTCGAGCTTCATGCTCGTCCGTGGCGGACCGCCACGGATCGCTCCGCGATAGTAGCTGCCGCGCGCGCCTCGTCCACGACCGCGGTACGGCCGGTACGATGTACCACCGTACGGTGCCGCTGCTGGCTCCGACACAGGGATGCCGAGACTGGCGGCCTGTGATGATACAACGGGGATTGTGTTGGCACGCGCAAGAGACGGGAAAAGCTCGTCGTGACGTACCTCCGCTTTGAGCTTCTCAAGCTTCGCCTTGAGCTCCTCCGTGCTCTCCTCCTCGCCTTCCGCGCCTGGTGTCCCATTCTCGCTGTGATGTGTCTCGAGCTCTTTGTCTAGCCGCTCGAGCTCTGCTCGTTGGCGTTCGTCGACATGTGGCGTCGAGGCTTTCCGTGGGGTGGACGAAGATGCTGGTGGCGGCGGAGATTGTGCAGACGTCGCAGAGGGCTTCATCTCCTTGTTCAACTCCCGCAAGCGTGCCATGATGGGCTTCTTCTCTTCTGCGGTGGCCGAGGAGAGCTTCGCCATGAGTGTCTTCTGCTCCTCGATTTGTTGCTCGATGAGCTTTTGCTTTGCGGCCAGTGCTGCCGCAGCAGAAGACATATTTGATGTGGAGCGCGCGACCGATGGCGCAGGTGCTGGTGGCTGAGGAACAGAAGCGCTTTCGGCTGTAGGACCCGTTCGTTGCGCGACGATGGGTGCAGAGGCGGCAAGCATCCGCTGGCCAGCTTGTCCGTGACCCTCCATAGGTCGATGCCAAAAGACCTTGACAAATCGGTTACCGAAGACCGCCTCCTCCGACTTCCACGCCTTGTAGGCCTCTTCGTGGGTGTTGAAGCTGACTAGAGCTTTTGAGCTGGGGGCGTCGACAGCGACGTTCGTGACCGTGCCGAACTTGCTGAACCAGTCGTTGACTGCACCCAGTGACAGCTTGTCCTCGGGGATCTTCTCCACCACGAGCGTCTTGTCATTCCGACGCTCGGGACGGAAGCTCTGTGCATCGCCGCCAAAGCTTCCACGTCCGCGTCCACGCCCCGCCATGCCGCCACGACCATTCGCCGGTAACGGGCGATTGGACGTGTTCCCGTCCGTTGCAGGGATCTGAGGGGAAGGAACGGCGCCATTTGACTGAAGTTGCTCCATAGGTCGCCCAGGACCGTCGCCATTGATGTGCGGTTGGACGTCTTGAATAGGTACTTGCGGCGTCAGGTCCTGGATGACAGGCAGCTCACCGGGGTTGCGTCCCATTGGCGCATCGCTCTGTTCCGTACGGGGTAGCACTGCTGGTCGAGGATTTTGTCCGCGTCCTGCCCCCATCCCATTCATCGGCCGCATGTCCATCCTTTCGTGAGGGTCATAAGTAGCACCGGCGGCGTTGCCCATGGGGAACGGCATCCCTCCTGGGCCCATCATGCCCATGAACGGCATACCGCCGCCCAGGGGGAAGAGTTGACCAGGGATGACGGCATCGTCCCCATGACTGTACTTGCAGAACGCGCCCCGCGCGCAATAGCCACTGTCTACGCCAAATGATGAGGGATTGGGGCCGGGGCATGAGCCTGCAATTTGACTCACTGTGATAGTCCCTGCAGATGCCCCGCCGCTGGTCTGGGGGTCTGTAGCTCTGGCCATTGCGCCCGTTCATGCCCATCCCGTTCATACCCGTGTTCATCTCCATCCCCGCCATGCCGCCGTCCATGAAGTCAGCACGGCCGCTGACATTCATCCTCCCCCCGCGCTCGCCACGTCCGGACCACGCCGAGCGACCATCGCCACGACCGTATCTTGACGATTGGCCGTCATGGTTCAGTCGTGCGCCCTTCGAAGGTCCGTGCGAGTCGTAGTCGGTGCCGTCGATACCGCGTTTCCGGCCCCGGTCGGATGGCTGTGATGAGGGTCCAAAGAGACCGTCGAGAGGAATTGGGATGCCGCCATCGGCGGAGGTGCTGGGGGCGGGTCGGTCGGATGAAGAAGGAACGGCAGAGTAGGGGAGGTATGACTTCGACCGGAGGGCGGTGAACAATGTATCGACGAAGGCGGGGACCGCTGCGAAGTGGATTGCGGGTGAGTCGCAGAAAGAGCCGAGGTTGCACGCGACGCACCATTTTCCAGGAACTCCTCCAGCTGTGTCTCAAGCTCCTTCCTGAGCTCCGGCTCCGGCGCGTTGTGCTTGAGGAGGGCGAGGATGTAGTCAGCGAGCGCGCCGGGTTCAGCGTCGCATCTGTCGAATTTATCAGCAATGGGGTGGATTGTAGGGAGAAGAGGCAGACGGACATGGGCTCGAGTGTCCTGATGAGCCAGGGCTTGAGATGGTTAGCGGTGTCCGGGTCGTAGAGCATGGTCGGCCTGCCAGAGGGGGGACAAAGCAAGGCCGGAGGGGGCAAGATGGGACTGTTGCCGTGGTCGGACGCGCTCCTTGCCCTCGGCGGTGGCCCTCGGGCGCTTCCCGCAAACTTGCGCCGCGAACGGGACTGGCTGGGTCCAGGAGTCGTGCGTCTGCCGGGTGCCCTCGGTTTCAGCAAGCACCATGCACACCTCGCTCTAAAACAGCTATAACCCTAGGCCTTCAGACAGAACCTCTCGTGCACGTGCCAACAGTCGACATCCATGTCTGACCCGTATATCCGACTCACTCCAGATCACCAGGCTGCTTTGCGAATTCGAAGTATGTACCCCACCCGCCACTGGCAAGCTTGGGTGCTCGACAGGGCGAAGCAGAACGCCTCTTACAGCTGCGCGCTCCTCTCTGCTTACAACGCCGCCGCACTTATCAACCGGTCTCTCCCTCCCGAGGTTCTCATGGAGGTGTTCGGCCATTTGGACCACAAGACCTACAGCGGCATCCGGCTCCTTCACGTGTGCCGCGCATGGCGCGTCCTCTTGCTCAGCACTTCCGAATACTGGGCGAACATGTGCCGAATCGCGATGGAGCACACGGACGACACCGAGCCTCGTAGCACTCGCGTCCGCGAGCGTGACGAAACGTTCTTGCGCTTATCTTCCCCCCGGCATATTGGCCTCAGTATATACCAGGTCGCTATGAGCACACGCGAAATCCTTGCTCCTCATGCACATCGAATCTCTTCTCTGTGGCTCAGCGTTTCCACCAATATGTTTCCCACCTTTCAGCGGTTATCTGAGTCTGATTTCCTTCAGCTCACTTCGCTCTCCTGCCATCACGCATCCAACTTTCGAGACCCGGAACCGTCGGTGTCTCGACTCTCACGTCGACATTCTTCTGGTACAGCCTTTCCGCGGCTCCAAACTCTCGCTATATCACCCTACTTCCTCCATGTCTTCAGGATCACGAAGCTACCCGTTCTCTGCACGCTGCAGATCGAAGGATGCCTTTGCCTCTGGTGTACATTCGGCCCTCCCGGGACGCACATCCAGCAATCACTCATGTCGCTCCTCCGCAGTGTTCCCACCCTCACCAACCTCGCTTTTCTTGATATTCGCATGAATCTCTCGCAGCTGTCCGGAGAAGTCTCCTCCACACCGCTACCTAACCTCCAGACCCTCTCTTTCAACGTCACCCAGTCTTTTTCTGGCGATAGCCTCATCCAACGCCTCGAGCCCCCCTGGGTGTGCTCGTCCAGATGAAGGCGACCAGCCTCCGAGACTTCCTCCCCGCCCCGTACCCCTCCGTCTCCTCGCTCCTCATTCCCTTCACCCGCAACGTCGCGCGCCTTTCTGTCGTCTTCTCAGCTGGTTCCAGTGGCTGCGTGGTGAAGGGCTGGTCTCCAGCTGGCGTCCTCCGCCTCGACTTCGACCTCATCACCGCCGGCGCCGACGCCCTCGCATCCGCGTTCGTCGGCGTGTCCGGCTCGATCACGGACCTCGAGCTGCTCGTGCCCGATCTCCCGACGCACGCCCACATCTTCCCCGAAAATTCGCTCCGCGGCCTCGTCGCGGCCTTTCCCGCCGTTACACGCCTGGTGACCGCGCGCACGTCGCCATTCGACCTCCTCCAGGCTCTCAGCGCCCCGGAGCCCACCCGGGCGGACCCGCTCCCATGCCCGCACCTGGAGGAGCTCGGCGTCCGCTGGCAGGTCGTGCGCGAAGACGCGAAGGCGTGGGACCAGCTTTCGCGACGCGTGTTCGGGCAGCTGCAGGCCACGCTGCGCGGCCGGAGCGCGGCGGGTGCGCGCCTCGGACGGTTGGGCTTCCACGTCGGGGATCTGCACATCAGCAAAATGGGCGCGGAAACGGTAGCGTCTGATAGTGGACGAGGGCATTCGTAGCGTACCATAGTTAGTGATAGCGAAGACAATAGACGGTAGCTGAGCATCCAAGTACTGCAGTAACTCATAGTGTATTATCGTCTGCTTCTTCCACTATCAAATGATGATCGTACCTCGCGGACAGTGCTATCATTTCTGGGTGCGCGTGCGACCATATATCGGTCATCTGCGGCGCATGAAATGATAGCACCTCACGATAAAGTGTCAGATTTAGCGGAGGAGATGACAGATAACTGCGGAACACTATCGCCTTCCGTCGCACACTGGGGCGCACGTATAATTCCAATCGCACAATAATCCATTCGGGGTAAATACGAAACAGCCGGTATTCTACGCAACGGAAACATGAGCAGAACAAAGAACTTACATGGTCGGCGATGTGGTCAAGCTTGAAGCCTCTCGTCCAGCACGTCTCCCCGAATTGACGGAGTGTTCCCTATTGTGAGTACTATCGGAGTGGTCAGTAATGTAGAAAACTCGTATCTGGGGATTGCTTACCTGATAGAGAAATCAATGTGGAGAGCGCGGAAAGGTCGGTTGAGCGCGGCAAGATAGACAGATCGGGCATGGGGGGCGCCATGGGCGCGAAAGGGTGAATTGGTTGGGCGTGGAGAGGTGGATGGTTGCGTCGGGGAAGGGGGAGGGAGGCGGGAGAAGTCAGCGGGAACGGCCACAGGGAGCGCGGAGGAAAAGAGACGCACCCGGGTCCCGGGAGAACTGGAATACCTTCACGAGCCGGATCGTCCCCTCGACAGAGCAGCCCACGGGGAGGTCGTTGATCGTAATTTACTTTTCCAGCTCCACCAAACGCACAATCAGTCGTGATTCCCGGACGTATGCCGCTCCATCAAGGACGTACCTGAGGGTACCCTATAGGGTCGATAATGAGGAGCCCACAGAGGGCGATCCCCTCGTCCTCGATGAGGACACCGTAGTCGTGGGAGACAGACATGTGGACCGACTCGAGACCGCTGCTTGCGCGGGGCAATCGCCCAGGTGAAGTGCGAGTACTGTGACTCGTCGGTCGAGGCCGCTGTGGACTTGGTGGAATGAGCGGCTGTAGAACTGATCTCGGTAGAGAAGGAAGAGGAACACAAACCAGTGAGCTGCTGCCTCTGCAGAACGGGTGGCTGCTCGGGGCGGACGCGTCGCGCGCGTTCAGCAACGCCTACCGGAAGCGGTCGCGCGCAGATCTAGCAGCAGGAGCCCAGGATGCGCGGGTTCGACCATACGGTACACCGTGATATCCTGCTCGCCTGCCGCGCTCGGACGTTCTGAAGACATACCTGTACACCGTGCTCTCACGGAGCCGGTGGCTGCCGCACCGCCTCCATATCGCCTTGAATCCCCAGTGGCAAGCAAATGGTCAGTGTTGGGTCGCTGGCTCGCATGGGAGCGCGCGGCGCCGCGTCGAAACTGTCGGCGAGGCTGAGGAATCAGGCCTCACATGTGACCGACCCGTGTCCATAAGCAATGTAAGTACTCAAGCGTACCTTTGTACCCGCAGTCTTGAGGGCGCAGGTTTTCGCCGGTGTGAGTGCGGTGTTAAAAGCCATGTCGATGTCGACAGAAGTGTGTATGTGAGCGAGCCTATGCTGATGAGTGAGGAAGAACTGACCGTGTCTTGATACATCGCGCGCGAGTGTGAGTGGCACATTGCGCTTGGGGGATGATGGTGGTCGCAGATAAAGCCCAGTAGGCGCGCAACCCAGCACACGCGCCCGTGTCTGGAAACAATAGAGAGGCCAAAGCGGGACGCCACTGTGGCGCCGCCGCATTGGGTCACAACAATTAGCAAAGAAATCACTGCAAGCAACTTTTAGACTTCAGAATGTCGCTACTAACACGGACCTCTGTACGTCTCGGGCCCCAGCGATGTATATATCTTGACTTAACTCTCGACCCCTCGCCCAGTGCCCTGTGCGAGAGTTTGCCGCGCAGCTCGTGACAATGAGAGCATCAAACAGAGCGCTCCGCTGACTCTCGTAGTGGTGGTCCGCGGAGTAGGCCTTGCTCCAGTTCACGAGCTCGCGCTCGCATGTAAATAGAGCAACGAAAGGGATAAAAGGCGTCAAGAAAGATTAAGGGAACAGAGGATGGGGCTCGCCATCGATGCCGGACAGAGGACTCCGCGCGCGGCGCGTAAGCGGAACAGGCGCCCGCGCTGACGTCCGTCCGCATATCGTCGCGCGCATCGCGTTCTCTGCCGCGCGCAGTGTTCGCGTCCTCACGAGCCGACCGTATAGCTAAATACGAACCTCTTATGCACCCCGCGCGCCCCGTGATTCACCCTTGAAGGAGCGCATGATCGTTTACTATCATCGACTACAGCCTTCTGTTCAAGCTACTTGTGCCTGTAGTATATCCATCATATCCTGTCTGCGGCCACAATATTTGATCGAACCTCATAGTAAAGACGAATGAATACCAGCTGCTACCGTTCTGCTACCATCACTTGTTGCGCAGACAATAGACGACCTGTCCCGATATGGCAGTGTCGCGTGCTATCGGGCGCTACCGTCAAAAACACCTTTTGCTGATGCAGTGCGTGGCGGCGTCGGTGGTCTTGCCTCTGCATGGAATCGAGGAGCGCATCTGGGAGCTCGTTGTGGACTTTGTGGAGGATGTAGATGTTACGTCTCATCTCGATTGGCCTGCGAATTGGTAGTGCGCGGTGTTTGTGCTCAACGCAAATGGTACTCACATACTCGTGTCGGTTTATTCGAAGGAACATGGCCAAGATATCTCTCGAGGCTGCCCAGTTCCAACCTAAAGCCCATGTGCAGGTTTACCTTCGCAAACTGGCTACCGGCTACCTGCTCAGTCGACTTCTCGCCCCTAGTAGCGGGCCCCCACTGTGTCTTGGCGGATCTCCTAGCCACAATTTACTGTATGCACCGTTCCAAGCAGCCAATGTCAATGAGTCCATGGACCGAAGAGTTTGGTGGCGATCACAAGCAACATCGGAGTCCAGAATCTGATGTACATTTGTACAAGTGTTTCCCACTTCATCCCGATTTTGCGCTGCACCGAGCCTCACAAACCACTCACCCGCGAACGCGGTGGAAGCGGGCGCTAAGGCGCCCCCTTTTCCACGAGTCATAACTCTCCTGCAGCCCTCCGCGAGCTCGAGACAGGGACGGCCTTGAAGACGCGCACGCCGTGGGTGACGACGTCCACGGACATGCTGCCGGAGACGTCGGCGACTTTGGCGCCCCACGCGCCGTCTGCGTCCTTCTGCCAGAGGTCGTACATGGTGAAGGTGCCGGAGCCGAAGGCCGCGCCCTGATCGGTGAAGATATCGAGCAGGGATACATTGACGGTCTGGTTCGAGGGCGAGGTGTTCATGACGGCCCATACAAACTGGCTGGAGGGATTGTAAACCCGAAGAGGTTCGCCAAAATATTGATATAAAAAGCGTACTTGTTGACGAGGCTACCGGACCACAGCTCGAGCTGGCCACCTCCGTCGACGGCGTGGATCCACATCTGGCTAGCTGGGGAGCCATTCGGGTCCTGGTTCACTGCGATGATGGCGTCGTTGGTGATTATCGACAACGTGTCGGTATCCTGGGAAGAATGTCAGCTGTGCGTATATTTGGGCCAAAGGATCCCCTGACCATGCTTGTGACGTCATTTCCGAGGATGAGCGGGCTCTTCGCAAGAGCCCACATCGAGAAGTGGGTCACTGGGTGCCGGCTGAATGAGAAAAGACCATCCCGGGTGGCCAACAGAAAGCGCAGTCACCGTATTCGTCGAACGTCATGCCGCCGTTGCCGATTTCGAGCATGTCGAGGTCGTTCCACTTCCCAGGACCTGCCTTCTGCAAGAGAGGCGCCGCAAAGTCGATAATCCGGGTCATTGCGCAGTCTATCGGCGGAGTCAGGAGCGTGTACCGCAAGTTAACGAGGGGTGTCATACGGAAGCCAGAGAGCTTGCAATCGAGCATGTCCGTGCACGGGCATCGTGAATCGTAGCGGTCGTAGTTCTGCGTGCGCGAAGTGAGCGGGCCGGAAACGAGCGGACCGGGGTCACGCAATGCACGCACATCGTAGATGTCGCCGGAAATGCGCCAGCTGTTCGCGATGTCCTGCACGCGTGTGTGAGGATGGCTCGTTAGTGGCCAGCCGGGCGCGCGAAGAGCGGCTTCTGCTTACGACCGCGAAGTTCCACGGCCCGTCTTCGCCCCAGTTGCACATGGAGTACAGAATGGGCCGGCCCGTCGCGTTCAGCGCGCGTGACATGTTGTTGTACCGCTCGTACGAGATGAGCGGCGTCCCGGCGCGCCCTTCGTTGTAGCAGTTGTCGTACTTGAGGTAGTCGACGCCCCAGGACGCGTACGTCTGCGCGTCGATCTCCTCGAAACCGAGCGAGCCGAAGCGTCCGCCGCAGGTGGAGCTGCGCCGAGCACCCATCTCAGTCGACGCGACCGACGAACGTGGGCAGGAACCTGGTGCTTACGTTCCAGCACTGCTGTAGATGCCGAACTACATGTCGGTCAGGGACAGAGCGAACATGTAAGGATGAAGAGCCATCCTTACCTTGAGACCCATATCGTGCACTTTGTCGGCTAGATCTTTGATTCCGTTGGGGAACTTGCTTGGGTCAGCGACAGGCGCGCCAGTACTGGCATCTCGAGCGTCCGCTTGCCAGCCTGACGCGAGGGCTTGAGTCTGGAACCCGACCGTATGCATGCAGGCTACTCACAATCATCCACAAGAATGTCTGCACGAGGGGAGAAAGAGCCAGAGTTGAGGTCTGGGGGCACATAAAGAGACGAGGCAAGAACTCACATTCATAACCCAACGCCGTCAGATTGTTGGAGACGACGGCCTGCGCAGCACTGAGGATGGTGTCCTCGTTGATCCCGCACCCAAAGTGGTTCCATGTGTTCCACCCCATCTGCGGTGTCCTGGCGAGACCATTGTTCATCGCCCGGACCGCGGGCAGCGCGAGGGCAAGTGAAAGCAGCGAGCGCGCCATGGGCAGGTAAAGGACGGTCGCACTGGCGTCGGACACAGGCGGAAGGGAGCATGACGTTCTTATATGCACGTCCCAGAGCTGTACGAGACGCGAAGCGATGGAAGAGTCGGTAGAGGTCAAGTGGAGAGAGTCAGATGACGGCGTACTGGATGGAGCGTCGGCGGGATGCTTCCGCACCAAGTCACAAGGTTGCTTCTGTGTCTTCTTCGGCCAGGTTCAGCGCTTCAGCAGCGTGTCTAGTAGACTGACACCTTTGACGGTCCCACTGCGTGGAGGATGTGGAGTTCATAAGTTGATCCACTAGCGCCGGGCGCCTCAACGCGACTATCCAAGCCACCGACACAGCAGTTCCAACAGCAAAACACGAGACACATGGGATAAAGCGGGAAGAGTACAGGGATATATGGTGGTAGATGGGTGCACTTCTCAGGGAACACATGTGAATGCTACGGAAGGTCATGGTCTATGTATGTAGGCGAGCCAAACTTCAGTCCGCCGGGAGTGGGTCGAGTATGTGGTGTAGTGTAACCTCTCTAGAGAGAGCCACACGTCTTCGACTTCTGGTATTACACAGTGGGGTGAGATAGACGCGGGTGTTCGAGGCGACAGCCTCCAATGGACAACGGGTTTTTCGTAAGGTAGGGAGCCGGAAGACGGGGCGAAGATGTGATAAATGATACTGGCGACCGGAGACGACGTTCATGCAAAGCCATTGAAGAACTCAATGAGCTTAAAGAAGCCCCAGATGCAGCCGCCTGAGATGATGGGAAGGGTCAAATTGTCATCCAAGGAGCCCAGATCTACGGAACAACGAAGCGAGTCAACATCGCACAAGACGTGAAGTTGCATGACGTGAACGTACCTAGGGCCTCGGCCGTGCCGGATATCAGACCGCTCACTACGCCAAGGGTGGTCAGCCCAAGCCAACGGCCAAGCGGAAGATCAACGCTCTCGACCCAGTTGATGCCCTGCTGAATTAAACTTGAGGTGGCAGGGACAGCCTCTTGAACGAGAGCAAGAGTCTCGAGAGGGAGATGGAAGTTGAGCTGGGCGTCGTGAACAGGGTAGCAGAAGCCCCAGAAGGTGACGGTAATAGCGGCACCGGTGACGGAACCGGCGAGGAAACCGGCGAAGGACTTGCGGGGTGCAAGAGGAAGGCGGGCGAAGGGGACGAAAGGGATGAGGGAGATGGAACGGGGAAGAGGTGGAGTGTATCTGCCCCACAGACGGCCGAAGGTGGAAGCGGCGGTGTCAGCCCATGAGAGACTGCAGGGAACTGGGCGTCAGCTAGGTTCAATACGACGTGAGACGAGACGCACATGAGAATGGAGACGGTGGCGATATCCAGAGGATAGACGGAAAGGACAAAGAGGACACCTGTGATGTACCAGATCACACCGTTGGTTGATTTCTGCAGACCAGAGACGGGTCAACAAGGGATAGACGAGGGAGACAAGCAAGCGTACTTTTTCGGACTCGCGCATAAGGAAGCCGACGACGCGCTCATAGAGCTTCTCGAAGCGAGAGGAATTGAGGCGGAGGACGTCTAGGGGGACAATGAGGCAAAGTGCGAGGCTGAGGGCGTATATGACGACGCGCGGGTTGCCTTGGGCCGCATAGAGGTACCAGGTAAAGAAGCCTGGAGGACGTAGTTTGACATTGGAGTACGAGCCAGAACGAGATGGTGAGACGCACCGATAGAGGAGTGCAGAGTCTTCCGGGGAATTTCCCAGTCTACAGGCTTTGGGGTACTCTTGGAGGGCTTGAGCCTCGCGAGCTCTGCGGAGGTGGCTGAGTGCGTGCGGGCCTTCTTGCGATGGCGAACGGAGTGCTTGGGGGCATCACCGTTGGTGGCTTGGGTTTGTGACTGGCGCGAGCTGGGGCGGTCTGTGGACATCTGCTTCGACTGGCGGCGAGGAGGAAGGGATGGTGAGCGGGCCTTGTTGGAGGATACAAAAGGGATTTTGGTCGAGGTGAGCCCGATGGAGTGGTCAAGGCCGAGCGTGAAAGCATCGTTGGCGGGGAGCGTCATCGTGTCGTGGCCGTCGTGGTTCGTCGGGTGTGGACCCAGTGGTGATTGGGTGCGGTGGCCGAGGCGAGGAAAGAGTAGGCGGGAGGGAGGGGAGGCGGAAAGGAGGAAGAGGCGGAGGAGGAGGGAGGAGATGAGGAGAACTTGGCCGGGGCAACGCGCTGTTCGTTCATCCGGCCTCCGCGCCTTGCCGGATCAGGCACCGGCTGAGGCCGCCCCGCACACGACTATCTCGGCCCTCGCCCCCGCAAGCAGTGGCCCCGCGCGCGGACAGCGACCTCTGCGCTGCCGCCGACGGCCGAGCCCGCAGGAGGCCTGAGAGGGACACATTCGATCGCCTGGCTACATATCGTGGCTCACACGACCGCACTGCGCACGCCACCCGCGAACGACGGACTCAGTGGCATGAGCTGCTCATACCGTCGTTGGTTATCGCACCACCGGACTGCTGGAGGGGATGAGCAAGTGATGTCCATTCTAGCCACCCCTGGCGTTCGCCGGCGGAAAAGAGGATACCAATGTCGGATTATGTCCAATGTACAATACCATACAGATCCGTGTCTTCCCGCTCTTCCCTAGTCTCCCCGAGGCAGACCTTCCACATACGAAGGCTCTTCCCACTCCTACCCTCCGCCCATACCGCCACAAACGATACCCAAAGCCGGGATGAGGTCCGACTGCAGCCCCTACGCTTGTCCACCAGCGGGGTCCTGGTCCATCGCCGCCTGCTCGTCGGGGTCCAGCCAACTGTCCTCCACTGTCGCGCGCACTCGCCGAACATACTCCTTCATGTTCTCCCGGTAGAGCTGCGCTGCCTCCGCGTTCGCAGGACTGTTCGGGTTCGGGTCGTGCAGCAGCGACTGGATCGACGTCAGAATCGCCGCTACATCGTATGTCGGCGACCACCGGTTCTGAAGGATGTCCAGACAAAGCTCCCCGTTCGCGTACACGTTCGGATGGAACATCCGCGACAGGAACTTGACTGTCGGCGGCTTGTTGGGGTACGACTCGTCGAACGTTAACGTCAGCTTAAACGTTCCGTCCTCGAACGGCGTATCTCCTGCAGTCGCTCACTCAGCACTCCTCCGAATTCGAGCGCCACTGACAGTGAGCACTCACCAGGTCCGAAGATGACGGCATTCCAAAGCATGATGTTATCTGGGCAGGGGCTCCCCGAGATCCCTTCTGGAGGCTCGGTCGACAGCCTCTTGAAATCCCGAATGAGGCGGCGGCGGCAGTTGGTCGACTGTGTCCCAGGTGAGTGGATGCGCGGCAGCAGACATCCGGTATACGCACCATAATTGTGTTGTGATAGTTGGGATGAGACGGTGTGGAGAGTGGATGAGAGAGAGAGAGCGCGCGGAGGAGATGAACGAGAGGGAAGGTTGTAGTCAGAAGAGGAAGGGCGAAGGGCACAGTGGCGCTGGTTGTCGACCTGGCTCGGCCTCACTGTCAGCCCACGGGCTTTCCTCCGTTCCCCACCGACGGACTCTTTGGTCAGTCTGCCGCTTGCACCTTGTCTTCGCTCCCGCTCCCCTCGACCCGTGTTGGCCAATTGTCCGTTTGTGCAATCTATGCGTATGTCTTCTTCTGTCTGAACAGTGTGCCCTATCGCCGCCCGTCCTCCAAATCCAACTATCGCGATCTAGTTGGGCACACCTCGCGGTATTTTGCTTCCCTCGCGCACGACCAAGACATCCTGGTCAAGGCTGCGACCTGCGCGAGCGGCAGTCCGTCTCAGTGTGATGCCAGTCAGCCATCATTCTCACTCAGGCCAGTTCTGCAAGCACGCAGTTGGAACCCTCGAAGATGTCATCCTTCAAGCGATCGCCCAAGGCTTCGTGGTCTACGGGCTGACCGAGCACGTCCCGCGCTATCGCGCAGACGATCTCTACCCCGAGGAGGTCAGTCCAATCCCTCTCTACCTGACTCCTTTCTCAACCACTCGCAGTCCGACCTCACCCTTGATGCTCTCGCCGGTCAATTCGAGGCCTTCTTGACCGAAGCACATCGTCTGAAGGCCAAGTATGCGGACAAAATCAATCTACTTGTCGGTCTCGAAACCGAGTCCATCACTGAACTCGATCTCTCCGGCCTCGCATCCCTCCTCGCCCAACACACCGACCAGATCGAGTACATCGTCGGCTCCGTCCACCACGTCGCCGGGATCCCCATCGACTTCGACCAGCCGACGTTCGCCAGCGCCCTCACCAGCTTCGCCCCGGACCCTTCTTCCCCTGCCGAGCCGGCCACGACGTCCGCCTTCCTCTGCGCGTACCTCGACGCCCAGCACGACCTCTTGCGCCGCTTCCACCCCGAGGTCGTCGGCCATCTCGATCTCTGCCGACTGTACACCCCCGTGCTCCGCTTCGCGGACTTCCCCGCCGCCTTGGAGCGCGTGCGCCGCAACGTCGCCTTCGCAGTCTCGTACGGCGCGCTGTTCGAGCTCAACGCGGCTGCGTTCCGCAAGGGGTGGGACGCGGCGTACCCCGCTCCAGACGTCGTCGAGGTGCGTCGTTGTCCTCTGTATTGTGCGACGGGGGTTTTGACCTTTGGTCATCCAGATCGTGCTCGGCGCGGGTGGGCGATTCACCCTGTCCGACGACAGCCACGGGCCCCATGCGGTCGGCCTGAATTACCACAAGTTGTTGGAATATGCGCGCCGCGAGGGCATCGGGGAGCTCTGGACGTTGGAGGCTTGCGGTGAAAGGAATGCGGAGGGCGGCTGACGGTCCCGCGACGGGTGGAGGGCGACTGGTGGGAGCACTCGTTCTGGCAGCAGTTCGAAGCCAAAACGTAGGTGGGAGGGGGCGTTAAAGGGTAGATTCAGCTGGCCGCCGCTCTTGAGAGAACTACCGGCCAACCCCAAGTGAAGTAGTGAACTGCGGAAAGAACATCACAATTCAGCGATTGAAGACAGCACGGACCAATCACTGGACGAAGCATTGGGGGGTATCTTTATTGTACGCGCGTACTAACACTACTAGAGCCAATATCGCTGGCTTTTATGATAACTGCGGTCATCGTCCGGGGACATCTGAGCAGTGTCCAGATCCAGTAGCCTTCCAGGACAAGGCAGAAGGCTCCCAGTGTCCTCCGATTACACTCTGCGTCCCACGGCAATCCGATCCACCGCACGCTCTCTCCGCGACTCTACCTCTCAGCGGTTTGCCTAAGGGTGCTCAGCGGCATATACCACTGCTTCTTGAGGTTCTCCTCCGCCCATCCTCGCCGCATGTAGAAGAAGACGACTCCCCCTACGAGGAGCGCGGCGCCGACGAGGACGGGCGCAAGGAGTCATAAGTGCTTCTCCGACTCCCGCTTCGCGCTCCCCGCACTCTCCAGCGGCGCGGGCGTCGCGCGGAAGACCCTGATGGAGTGCGTCGCGACCTCGAGGGTCAAGTTGAACTGCGCCTGGCCGGCGGGCGCGCCCCAGTTGTCGGTCTCGTCTTTCATCCAGAGGTCGAAGAGCTTGAAATTTTGCCGGGCGTAGTAGCGGCCCTGGTCGTAGAAGACGTCGGCGAAGTCGAGGTAGACGGTTTGGGTCGTCGGGGAGGTGTTGAGGACGGTGAAGATGATGGAGCTGGAGGGTGAGATGTGATTGGCATAGGTCTTTCCTTAGAGAGGAGAGGACGATGGGAGGACTGACTTGTTCGCGGTGCCGCCGGACCAGAGCTGGATCTCACCGTCTTTCACCGGCTTCTTCCAGCGCCGAGTGATAGGACCGTTGCCGTCCTGGTTGATAGCGATGAGGGCGTCGTTGGTGATGATAGTGAGCGTCTGTGGTGTCTGTACGGTGTCGTTAGTGTGTGTCTGGGAATCGATCCACACCATCAACCCACCATGCTCGTGACGTCGTTTCCGAGGATCAACGGGCTCTTGACGAGCGCCCACATAGAGAAGTGGGTGACTGTGATGCGATGCCAGAAGCTGTGTAAGTTGTAGTTGTGGGTCCGGCGTACGACTTACGTTGTTCATATAAAGTCATGTCGTCATTGCCGATCTCGAGCATGTCGAGGTCGTTCCAGTGACCACTCCCTGATTTTTGGCCGATGGGTGCAGAGAAGTCCAGGATTCTCATCACCGAGCAGTCTAAACGCAGAAATGATCAAAATCAAAACATGCTCATATAGAATACGCCTTGATACCGACGGAAGCCCGCAAGTTTGCAGTCGAGAACGTCCGTGCATGGACATCGGATATCGAAGTCATTGTAGTTCTGGAAGTAACGTAAATTCGTGGCATGAGTGTGTAACTGGCAAAGTGCTTACAGGATATATATCTCCAGATATGCGGTAGCTGTTTGCGATTTCCTATTCAAATGCTCAGTGGAGGGTCGAGTTGTCGAATTTACAATAGACGCTTACGATAGCAAAGTTCCAAGGACCATCCTCTCCCCAGTTGCACATAGAGTACACCATGGGTCTTCCTGTTGCGTTTAGTGCCATGGACATGTTGTTATAGCGTTCGTAAGAGATCATAGGGGTTCCGGCGCGACCCTCGTTATAGCAGTTATCATACTTGAGGTAGTCGACACCCCACCCAGCGTACGTCTTGGCGTCGATTTCCTCATATCCGAGGGAGCCAAACCGACCAGCGCATGTATATCTGCATTTCGTGTCAGTACAGTTCTTGAATGCGTGGTCCACGAGACTAACGTGCCGGCACTGCTGTATATGCCAAACTGCACAGACTGTGAATACTCAAGCTCCAGATATCTGACTGAGAGCCGCACACCTTGAGACCCATGGCGTGAACCTTGTCGACTAGGTCCTTCATACCATTGGGAAATCTACCCTTGTCCTCGACGGGAGCCCCTGTTTTGGGATCCCGGGTGTCCGCTTGCCAGCCTGGACAGGGGTATGGACTAAGCGCCAGAGAGCATGACAGCATACAAGCACTCACAGTCATCGACGAGAACGTCTTTGGGGAAGAACGCGGGTTGAATGAGAGAAAAGACGAAGGATCGGAAATATATGGTGCGCACATTCGTAGCCCAGGCGGGTAAGGTTGTAGGAAATCATAGACTTTGCGGCCCTGAGGACGATGTCCTCGTTGACGCCGCACGAAAAGTAATTCCATGAATTCCAGCCCATTGGAGGAGTCAAGGCAAGACCATTTCGAAGCGCCAACGATGCAGAAAAGAACGAAGCAAGAGCGAGGAGCCGGGGCACCATGACGGGCAGAAGGCACGGCGCAAGGACGTGGACGAGTGTGAGGAAGGGGCGGGTTCCGGCCTTGAGACGAGGAGAGCACCACCGTGGGAGACGCTTTGAAAGCGGACGTGCGATATTGTTCGGTGTCGCCTCGGGGACAGCTTCACTTGAGGGCGTGGCGCCAAAGGTGTTGCCCGTCAATTTGGCCGACGGCTGGGAGTGGCCGCTGGGCGCCATACAAAGACTCGCCTAATGTCCGAACAAACGCGAATTCCCTACGCCGATAATCAAGAAATGTTAGATTTAGCCAGGATAGCTTCTCACACATCTATGTGTGGGATTTCGCGTCCCCAAGCGCAAGCTGCGTCCAATTGCCTCCAGGAACTCCGACTCGGGAGCAGTCTGACCTGGTCTGACCCGTCTTGGCGGAGACAGCGCTCCATTCCGAATTTGGGCATTTCATCTTGCGCAACTTGAATGCGGTAACTAAGTTCTCCAAGACGATGGGTCTCCGTAAGGTTGGCCTAGGGGAGACTAGGGTCTCCGTGCCGTTGTGCGTCGCGGCTGAGCACCCTGCTCTCGGCAAGAGCTCATCATAAGTAGCAGGGTGCCCAGAACTCAGCACATGGCCAGACATAGGGCAGTGTAAGCCGGTCGATGGGAGGGCTAGTCTCGGATCCAGCCGTTCGAATGTCGCTGTTTCATCAAAGTTCCCATCACCGCTGTTACTTGAATTATCCCCGTACCGCCCCCCGCAACATCCCCCCATCCCCTCCAGACTTCCTGAATAGGGAGAACATATCAAACATTGAGTGCAGACAGAGGATTGAGCACGCGCAAAGTTTAGCGGGCGTGCTCAGAGAGACTCTCTAAAGGTCGGGAACGAGACTAAGACAGAATGAGCGTGGACGTACGGTGCCTCACTCGGTCGGCTAAGCTGAGTTGATTTCGAAACAGCCCTCATGAGCGCTTGAGCCCGCATGCTTAATAATCAAATGGCGATCAACTGGCGCTTCTCGGATCGCCCACGTACGGTCATATTTACCCGCGTCTAGTAACGATGCAGGGGCACGTGGGCTTGGCGATGGCTAATCGCGCCTCGGCGATACTTCACCCTAGCCGGAGGTGCGTTCATCCATCTTTACTCTCGCCGTTTGCTTTGGTCGCCCACGGCTGCCTCTACATACGCTCTGGGCGCATACTCACACGGCGACGAACACCGAACACATACCGACACACCAGCTGCAGACGCGGCGCCGTCGTTTTCCTGTCATTCATGCCTATCTCGTGCTCGCGCTGCCCCACCGACCCCTTTGTGCTGCGACGAACGTCATGACGTTCTCTGCAGCACGCAGATTAAATTGGACGAGGCGGTCTCTCCTTTGCTCGCTTCTCCTCTGTCCCAATGCTCCTCATGGCAGATCCTGACCACAGAAGCTCTTCTCCCGACAGTCTCTCAGCTCTCATGGACTACGTTTCCCGCTTATCTACCGGGGACATTGACAAACTTCTCTCCAAGAATGCAGGTGATGGCCAAGTCAGCGATGAAGAAATGGCCATGGCTCTCTTTGTGGATGAAGCACTAGGGATTCTCAACTTCCGCAGAGACCGTCGCGGAGGCAGCGTCGATGAGATTGCAGACGACCTATTTGATATGGAAGAAATGGCGAGGTACGACCATCTCATGGCCGCCGCGCTTTCCGAAGGCCGCGACCCTCCTCCCCGTCCTCCACGTCGAAGTCGTGTCCGCCGTAGCGATCCCTCTGCCGATTCTGGCAGGTAAGCACTTATTCTTCTGCTCTAGATCACGACCGTTGACGATGGTCTACCGACTTCATCCCATGCCTCTTCTGCATGTCCCTCCGCCGTCCCCACGAACACCCCTAGACCAGCCTCTCCTAGGCCGGAATGTGTCATATGCGGCGACGCAATCCGCGGAACGGTAGTCTCCGTGTCGTGTGGCCACTCCCTCGACATCGCCTGCCTATGTGCCATGTTCGAGCGCGCTTCGCACGACGAGTCTCTCTTCCCTCCGAAATGCTGCCGCACCCCGATCGAGCTCGCCCCGGTACAGCACCACCTCCCAAGCATACTCCGTACCCGATACGCTCACAAGCAGGTCGAGGTCACGACTGCAGACCGCGTGTACTGCCACACCCCGACCTGCTCTGCCTTCCTCGGCCCTCACAAAGCGCATGACGCCGCCGCCGCCGCCGCCGCTCCCGGGCCTTCTGTCTCTTCTTTCTACGGCAGGTTCCACGGCCAAAGCAGCCAGAGCGCAAAGGGCAAGGGCTCCGACCCCTCCTCGTCCTCGGCGACAGGCTCCGCGCAGGGGCACTACGTCTGCACCGCGTGCGGCGGCCGCACGTGCACGAGCTGCAAGACGGCCGCGCACCCGGGCCGCGCGTGCGCCGAGGCGGACCTCCAGCGGGACGTGCTCGCGCTCGGGCGCGAAAAGGGCTGGCAGCGCTGCCCGGCGTGCCGCCACCTCGTCGAGCTCAGCCACGGCTGCCACCACGTCACCTGCCGGTGCGCGCAGCAGTTCTGCTACCGGTGCGGGATGGCGTGGAAGATGTGCGTCTGCCCGTCGTACCGCGTGGTGGGCGAGCCTGGCGCGGTTGTCGCCGGTGGGCCGCCGCCCGCCGCCCCAGTCGCGGCGCCGGCTGTCGTCCAAGCGCGGCGGGCCCTAGTCGCAGCACGACCTCCTGCCGGACCATGACGGTAGATAAGCTGGCTGCTGAGGCCTGAGGGGGCCTGCGGACCGCTTTTTGACAGTCAAAGTTTGTACGATAGGTAGTACGCACGCGTAAATCTTGCACAACGGCCGCCTTTGCTATCCAAGATTGAATTGATTGATTGATTGAACAATGATTACAGATATGCGTCAAGCGGTCTTCATCTCACTATCCCTGGGTGGAAGTGTTGCCGTTCCTGTTATATGGTCCATTCTTCGCACTGTCGAGCGATGGTCAGGCGATCGCTGTGTGATCACCGTGTGGATCAGGTGTAAGTTCTCTCTCTACAATTGTCCCTATGTCTGTGGAGTTCTCTTCATGAGTTTCACCCCTAAAGCAGGTAGCATGATGTGCTGCTTTCATTTTCAGGGTCAGCGGCGTACGTCGCAGCCATGGGAGATCTGCTTATCAGCGTTGCCGCGGACGAGAATTCCGGGTGGACTAAGGGCCACTTCTCCATTCTCTGCCCGACGTGCCCGATCCGTGAGATCCACATCACGCGCTTATGTCCGGAAATCCAAATCGGCATTGCAAGCCGAAGATCTTGTAAGCGGGTTTTGATTAGATTGCATTGCATTGCAAGCCCTTGCGAGGCGCTCAGGTTGACTTGCGATGGCATTGCAAGCTCAGTAGCGCCTCGCGAGAGATTACAAGGCGTCTGAAGTTATTGCAAGGACTTACCGCACGTGGGACCATATTGTAAGGCCTTGCGACATCGCGGACCCCCGAGCCGACGACGAGGGACTTAGAAGATTTCGTGAGTGCGCGCCTTTTCAGCGCTCCTCTCTCTGCTTCCACCACGTCAGTCCCCCTTCGTCCTCCTCTTCCACTCCCTTCTCGGTTTGTTGTATCCATCGCCACTCCACATGCGTGGTGTCGCATTCAGGTTTGTGCCGTGTTCCTTCGCTGCCCTTCTGTGCTGATTATTTCCCCTCCATATCCAGGTTCGATATCGGACAGTCGTGCTGGCACTGGGGAGCGGGTCAGACCATGGACAATGATTAACGTATGTGTATGCTGCCTGTCTGCATGTGCCTTGCTGATATATTCTCGGTCAAAACAGGGCTCATGTCTCTTCTCGTGTGAACTTCTCGTGTGAATGCCATCCGGCCGCCATGCACAGTGCAGTTGACGGCGGTCACTGCTGTGGCCCGCTAGGTGCCTGCGTAGTGAAGTAAGTTGTCTATTAATGAGCGTGGCACCCTATATGCTATGTCATCATTTCTGTCTCTCCACCTCGTTGTTCATGCGTCTGTATTAGTAGTTCTTTGTGCTGTACTGGAGTTAAACGAACAGAATGATTATATTAGATTACTGGATTATAACGGGTGCACAAGCGGTAATCGACAATTGACGCAAGCCTGAACACCCAATTGACAGGCAGGCTGACACATTGTGATCTCGGGTAGCCTTATTGCAAGACGACAAAAGACGCGCGACTGCGTTGCGAGCTATTTCGCTTGGATTGCGATGCCTCGCGAGACCAATCAGCCCGGTAGCGCTTGCGACGCATTGCGAGACGCCGCAATGCCGATTTGGATTTCCCGACATAGTAGCCGGTTGACGCGCCTCCCTGGCAGGGTCGTGCGTTCCTGCACTCTCTCGTCCTCACTCTGGCTCCAATGCTGACCAGGGGGCATCGGGAGGACTGTGGCGACACTTGTAGTATGTAGTACAGTATGTACGAGCTCGTACGTAAGATCTACTGTATTGTACCATTTCGAATTGATCGAACCGCCGTTTGGAGCGTGACGGCGGGTTCGGTCGGGCGTATTCGAACTTCGACCGGGCCGTCCGTGACGGCCCGGAAATTTCGAACCCATCATCGAGTTTTGGGCACTTTTACGCCCAAACCGAGCGGGCGCCGGCAAGCGCCCGCGAGATGCTTTCGAACTTCGGCCTTGTGAGCCGTGACTACCCCCGAAATTTCGAACTTTTGGACGCTCTTGTGACGCGTGACGTTCGATTAATACGAAATGGTACAGTATACTATTCTCCGACTTGAGCGCGGCGTGACAGTTCCGTGACCGCACGCGTCGTGTCGCGTCAACGCGTCACGTCTTGAATTCGTCGCTCTCTGGACGCGCTCACTGGCTGCTTGGCCTCTGTCCATCCGCCTCGACTCGCCGCTCCCTCGCCGTGCCCGTCTCGCCCCCACCTCGGCACTACCCCCCAACATTCAAAGTATACTGGCTCTGCTGCTGCGCTCGCCTCTCCCGCCCCTCGGACCCCGCGCCGCGCACGATGAACCCCGGCGCGAGCCAATTCGGCGACCTCGCGACCCAGCTCCTCACCGAGTCCCGGCGCTCGACCGCGACGCACACCCTGCTCAAGTACAACGACGTCCTCGTCCGCGCCGTCCTCCGCGAGCAGCGCGACCTCGAGGCGCGCATCGAGGCTGCGCTCGCCTCCGCCGCCTCCCAGTCCGAGTCCGAGTCGCAGGAGACCGCCGTGGACGACGGCGGCGGTGGGGCGCGGCGCGGGAGAGGCACATGCCGACCGTGCTCCTCTACCAGACCGCGATCCTCCGCAACAAGCGGTGCCTGCTCGCGTACCACGCGCACCGGATAGACCTCCTCAAGGACCTGTACTGGGCCGTCGGCGGCGCGCTCCCGCTCCTCCTCGCCCTGCCGCCCGCTGCCGCCCCGAACCAGCCGAACGCGAACGCGAGCGCCGGCGCCGGGGACGCGAATCCGAACGCGGGAGGAGGGGGAGGGGGTGGAGGAAGTGGAGGAGCGGCGTCGGCGTCACTAGGCGCGGCGCCGCAAGACGTCCGCTCGAAGCTCTCGCCGCACGAGGTCGACTTCCTGCGCTCGTACGCGGCGTCGCTCCTCACGCTCCGCACCGAGTCGCTCGCCGCGGGCGGGGGCGGCAACGGCACAGGCCGCGAGAGGGCCGGCGCGGCGGAGGACGTGGACGTGCTCGCGCCGATCACGCACCCGCCGAAGGACCTGCAGGTGACGGTGCGGGTCGTGCGCGACTGCGGGGTCGTGCACACCGAGCTCGGCGCGATCGACTTCCGGCGGGGGCATCGGTTTTTGGTGCGTCGGGCGGACATTGAGCACCTGATCGTGCAGGGATTCTTGGAGGAGTCGTAGTGGGACGTCGGGTGGGGGCGCTGGAAGGGCTTGGGCGAGCGCAACACATTGTATTCTACCTCATCGTAAATTGGATGCATGCATCATGTCTGGTGTGCCGGAGTACTTGGCCTACACGCGCACGGATCGCATTTGCATTAAAGACCTCCAAGCCCTTGGCGAAACGTCGTACCAACCCGGTCGAGACCCTCACATTCGAGCCCAGACACGCCACACACAGGATCGTTGTTTCCAACCGTTTCATCAACATTACGACACGCACAGCCCGTAGACGAACAAGACTATCTACAATGACCGCACGAGCGCAGTTCACAGCAACGGCAACAGGTAGGCGTGGCTAAACGACAAGCCGGGGTATGGAGGTCGTAGGGTAAAACAAACGAAGGCGGTGGGAGGACAATCTGCTGGACATCGACGGATGGGGGCGCGGGAGGACGCACGCGGCCCACTCGGAATGGGGCTGGCCCATCGGGGCTGGGAGATCGCTCGCCAGGAAGGACTGGGGGGCTGCTTAGAGCTCGTCGCAGAAGGGGATCGAGTCGTCGTCGGAAACGACGGTGATCATCACCGACGCGGCTGACGAGGTCGTGGACGCGGTGGACGCAGCATTGGTGACAAGGGAGACGGAGGTGGCCGCGGTGGACGCAACATTGGCGACAAGGGAGATGGAGGTGGCCGCGGTAGAGACGACCTCGTTGGCGACGCAAAGGACCTAGAGGGAGGAAGGTGAACACTGGGGGGAACGGACAAGAGGTGAGAAGGGGAACGAACCTCGCCGATGTAGAGGTTATCGCAGGCGTCGTCGATCTGAGGGTTGTTGTGGGTGAGCATGGTGGAGTTGATAGAGTAGGCTGCCTGGATAGCCTCGCAGCTGTCGTCGGCGATGACGACGTGGGTGGAGGTGCAGTCCTCGGCCTTGGTACCAAGGCAGAGGGTGGAGCCAATGGCGAGGTTGCCGCAGATGTCGTCAATGTCGGGGTTCACGGCGGCGAGCTGGTAGCTGTACGGGATGCGGTTCGTGAGGGGACTGCGGATGGGGATGGGAAGAAGGGAGACGTACGTGGAGACATTGTTGGCAGCGGAGATGGTGTCGCACCAGTCACCGTCCTTGACGACGTAGGTGCGCGTGCAGTCGCTGGAAGCGGCGAGGGCAGCTGGGGGAATGGGTCGGTGAGGATGAGCGGTGAGAGAGCAGTTGTGGTACGCACTGCGGACGAAAAGAGGGAGGACGGCGACGAAAGCGGCAGCGGCGAACATGGCTCGAGATACAAAGAGGGAGTGTGTGTGCTAAAGGACAGTGGATGGACGAAGCGAGAGGCCGGGGCAGTCGTCGGGGGCGGAGGAGGAGATGGTGAGGGAAGGAAGCTGAGGAGGAGGTGCGCCGTCGGGGGTGATATGCACGCGCGGGCCGAGCCGATCGCTTGGCATGTGCAGGCGAGGCAACCGTCTCGCCCGCCCTCGGCCGGTGTGCGCTCGCGCCTGTCCTCGCCTGCCCCGTCGCTGCCACTGCAGCCTTGGCCGCCGGTGCCTGTGCGCTTTCGTCGCAACCCACAAGCGGCGCGTGTCTCGAACGCAAGCACACCGAGCCATCACTCACTTTCCTCCGTGGTCCGTGCGCCCAGCAAGGCGAGCCCCAGGCCGAGATCCCGACGCCTAACCGACGCCGCCAACTGTCGTCCAGCGCCCCCAACGCGTGGCTTGCCTCGTCGACTTGTCTTGTCCTGCCCGCGTTATGTTCTCCGTCGTCCGGCCCCGCACCCCGCCCTGGGCCACTCCGCCTCGCGCCCTCTCCCGCCGCCCTCTCTCCTCGTCCTCGCCAAGCCGCCACGACAACCCGCTCGTGAGTCCGCCCGGGCCTTGGCCCGCTGCCGCCACCACTGATCAATGCAGGGCCTCCCCAGACGCGGCGCGCCCCCACCGCCCACCATCCCCCGCCGGGGCGGCCCTCCCCAGAAACGCGCCCTCCCGCACGTCGCCCGCGTGCTCGCCGTTGCCAGCGGCAAGGGCGGCGTCGGCAAGAGCACCGTCGCCGGTACGTAACCCCGCACGGTTTAACCATCGGTCCGGCCTTACCCGTTGACGTTGCGCCCCTCTCCCGGACAGTCAATCTCGCGTTCGCCCTCGCGATGCACCCGCGCCCGGGGAACGCGCGCCCACGCGTCGGCATCCTCGACCTCGACGTCTTCGGGCCCTCGATCCCGAAGCTCATGGCCCTTGAGTCCGCGCCCGAGCCCGCGCTCACCGACGCGGGTGCGCTCGTCCCTGTCGTCAACCACGGCCTGCCCTGCATGTCCATGGGCTTCCTCCTCCCCCGCCCGTCCGCTGACGACCCCGCGGACGAGAAGCCGGTCGTCTGGCGCGGGCTCATGGTCCAGAAGGCGGTCCAGCAGCTCCTCTTCGACGTCGACTGGCGCGACCCGGGCTCCGCCGCGCCCCTCGACGTGCTCGTCGTCGACATGCCCCCCGGCACGGGCGACGTCCCCCTCACGCTCGCGCAGCTCGTCGTCGTCGACGGCGCGGTCGTCGTGTCCACGCCGCAGGACGTCGCGCTCACCGACGTCCGCAAGGGCGTCGCCATGTTCCGGAAGGTCGACGTGCCCGTGCGTGTGTTCCGCGTGCTCTCGCTCCCGCGCCTTCTGGCTGACTTCCGTTCCTGGGCTCGTGGGGCGCGCAGATCACCGGCCTGCTCCTCAATGAGTCCCACTTCATCTGCCCGTCGTGCGAGGACAGGCATGAACTGTTTGGCTCCCCAGCCGCCTTCCGTGCGACCGCCGCCCGGTTTGGGGCGGACGTCCTGGGGGAGCTCCCTCTCGTGCAGGGCGTGAGCCAGGTCGGCGACCGAGGGGTGCCGTATATGCTCTCCTCCGAGGCGGACGGGGGTGGGTCCCCGGGAGGGAAGCAGTGGAAGGAGACGATGAGTCAAGTGGCGAGTAAGGTCTGGGATTACCTCGATCGGCGGTGACCCAACATGCCTAGGTTGGATTACGATGCACAGTGCAGTGTTCTAATATCACACACTTAATGCATAGCCATTCGCTCAGACAGTGCACCAACCACTGCGTTTTCACCTTCTGCCTCGGTCGAGGCAATGCCCGCGATGGCCTGGAGAGGGCCTGCTAAGGGCAGCTAGAGAGTGTACTCTATGTAGTAGGTGTGAGTAGGGACACGGCAGGTGAGGGGAAGGGGCCGGGGAAGAGAGGGGGAGGCTCGACAAGGTGACGCTCAGGAAGCTGGACGAGCCGGGGTTGAAGCTTTGAAGTCAGGGTGCTTGACCATGGGGAGACGACGGGATCAGGGAGTTGATGGGCTTCGTCTGGGCTGTACACTGAACCAATTATATATAGGCAAGGTATTGTGGTATACAGAGGCGAGCTTGACGTCCAAAGGCGACACTGGCGGTTTATATGCGTAAGTCCTGGAAGAATCACAGCCGCCAGGCCGGCGCATGGTCGAGAAACGGGCGCAATGGAGGATGCAGCCAGGTGACGTCCCGCCCCTTCGGGTAGGATTCCCTGCAGTCCATAAGACCTTGCCTTCGAGGGCGTTGAACGAAGAAGACAAAAACAGTACCTTTCGCCGAGTGGTGCGGTGTCGAGCCAAGTGGTGACGAGCTTAAGGACAAATCGGTCGCACATCAACCACACTGAGATCTACCATGATGAGCTCGGGTACGCATTTCCAGTGATCGCAAACGGTTTCTGTTAGCTAGTATTGTACAACACTGGGGACTACCCATCATGAAAAGTACACTGCCGGCTATCCTCTATTCGTATGAGGCCCATAGATTTCAAAGCGCGCGATACCCCCGGCGCATAACGCGCAGCTGTGGCAATGCAGCGACTGCAATGCCGCGACCTCATGCACATGGGGCCGAAGTTGAATCCGAGGGACCTGGACGCGTTCGTCGTCCGGCACAGCGGCAGCCTCGACCGGCGGACCAGCCTCGACCGCACCCTCGCCCGGGTCGTGGAACTGGGGACAGCCGCACTCCTTCCACGTCGCCGCGCACAGGTAGCAGAACTGCTTCGCGCACCGGCAGGTGATGTGGTAGCACCCCTCGTTGAGCTCGACGAGGTGGCCGCAGGCGGGGCAGCGCTGCCAGCCCTCGGCGCGCCCGAGCGCGAGCACGTCCCGCTGCAGGTCCGCCTCGGCGCACGCGCGGCCCGGGTGCGCCGCCGTCTTGCAGCTCTTGCACGTGTGGTCGCCGCACGCCGTGCAGGCGTAGTCGTTTATGAGCGAAGGCTGGAGGAGGGTCCGGCTCTTGCCCTTGCTAGTACTACTCTGGGGCATTGCCCGGACCGGCAGGCGCACTGGGACGGCCGCGCTGTCGTGGGCTTTGCGCGGGCCGAGGAAGGCGCCGCAGGTGGGGATGTGGCAGTAGACGCGGTCGGCGGTCGTGAACTCGCGGCCCTTGTCGGCGTAGCGCGCGCGGAGGGGTGCAGGAGGTGATGTTGCACTGCCGAAACCTCGAGCGGCGTCTGGCAGCACTTTGGGGGGAAGAGCGTTTCGTCGTGCGTAGCGCGCTCGAACATGGTGCGGAGGCAGGGGACGTCAGGGAGTGGCCGCACGGGGTGGATATCACAGGCCCGGAGATTGCGTCTCCGCATATGACGCATTCTGGCCTGGGGAGTGCTGGTCTGCGGGTGTCCGCCGCGAAGGCGGAGCCGTGAGGCGACCTTGTAGAAGACCCGCAGTCGGGGATAAACGGTCTCCAGTTGAAGTCGAGGATAATCTCAGAACTTGTGTCGCTTCCGGGGAAAGCCCGGGAGAGGGTGTTCTCAGTGGTCTAAGAGCGTTTTCAATCCGCCGAACATCGAAGCAAGCTCAGAGAGAACTCACCCAGATGACGAATTATAGTCGTGGTCAAACTCTGGATCATCATCGAAGAGAATGAAGTCGCCTGCAATTTGGGTTCCCCTATTCCCAGACCCCCGGAAGCAGAAAGGCTTGTTCTCACCATAAGGTCGTACATGCTGTCCTCGAAAAGGTCGTCAGATTCGGGGGCACCGATTGCGAGAGGCATCGGCATCACGTGAGGAGAGTGGGATGACGGAGCCCTGCAACATGAGCAGTCAGCACGTTTAAACTCAGGATTGTTTTTGTTGCATACCTGGAGCGATCGCGGTTTCGGCGGCGTACACGGCCTCGAGGTGGGGGGCGAGGAGGCGGCTCTCTGTCTTCTGAAAGAGCGATCGCGAGGAGACGGTCGTACCGCGCCATCTCTTCCATGTCATATAGCTCATCTGCGATGTCATCCTTGTCGCCTCCGCGATCTCGGCGGATGTTGAGGATCCCTTGCGCGTCTTCTGCGAAGAGAGAAAAGGCTATTTCTTCATCGCTCATCACCCCTCCAGCCCCGCGCTTGGAGAGGATGTCGTCAATGTCGTCGCTCGACAACCGCGCGACATAGTCCATGAGAGCCGAAAGACCATCAGGAGAAGAGTTTCGGGTTTGCGAATTCGCCATCGAGAGAAAGGATAGGGTGGAGAGGAGAGCGACGAAGGGATTGCGGCGCTGCCGAGTCCATGGCATACCATTCGGTATGTGCGCCTACTGTGCTGCAGCACCACACGGTCCAGGTGTGGCAGGTTTAGAGTTCTGGGAAACACGATCATGAGACTCGTTGCAAGATAGTCCGCCTGCGGAGTAAGGTATACATGAGACACGCGAACGACAATGAAGATGTACCTCGCATCTGCAGCGGCATATGTACACCTCGCTACCGCAGAATTCAATTGAAGAGGTCGTATCTCGCAGGGTCTTGGGTATCACATAAATGCCTGTTCGTCGTCCCGCACGGGCCGTCCTGGAGAGAGCCGTGGACAAAACAAGAAATGGCTCCCGGAGACCATGATGGAGAGAGTAAGAGATGCGGCTCGGGAAGAGCGCTCACGCTCCGAGCACTTGGCACTTGGACCGCCATGCTCCAACATATAGATGCGACTGCCCATCATGCGCCGACCGACCGCCGAGTTGCTGCTGTTCCGTCCGCCCAATTATGTGTTTTGCGCGTGCGGACGCACCCCGGCTCATTTATCTCCTCCCCTCTAAGCGTCGCATTCAGTGGGTTAGTATAGCAATAGTGTACAGCTCGCCTCGCTCCGCTATAGGACATGTGTAACCGCTGCAGGGAATCAAGGATTATAAGTCATCGTCCGACGGTACGCCTTCGAAAGAGATCTCCGCGTCGTCGTCCACCACGAAGCTCCCATGCATGTACTCGTCCGGCCCCTCGTCCTCACCCGCCTCCGTCGGTGAGCTCCACCGCGGTTTCCGCCTCGCACCCGTCCCCGCGCCTCCACCGCCACTCCCATCCGCGAAGAACTGGGCGCCGCCCCTCCGAACGAGTCCACGTGCAAACGCTGGCGCGCCTGGTGCCTGCGTCATCAGGCTCCGGCGGTACACCGCGGCTTGATCGTATTCCGGCGCGACCTGCGTCTCGGGCAGAGCCTCGGTGAACCGGCGGTCGTCGCTGTCAAGCGGCTCGTCGTCGAGCATGTCGTCGTCGTACCGGTCTGATGAAGCGCCGGCGGAGAGCTCGTCGCCCGAGTGCGAGGCCTCGACGTTGATCCACGGGTTGTGCCGTGCGGCGTGCGCGGCGTCCCGGAATCGCCGCTTCTTTCGCTTCGGGCGCGCGGGAGTCGAGGCCGCGGCGGGTGCCGGTGGAGGGGAAACGGAGGGAGGCGGCCGCGCTGCAGGCGGCGGAGGGGCCCAGGGGCGGGTGAGTCGGCGACGCTGGGACAGTGGTGGGAGAGGAGGAGAGGTCGATGATGGAAGTATCGGCGATGGGCCGTTTGCGCTTCGCGCCGGGTGCGCGCACGGCGAACGTTGCGGGGGGCGGGCCCGAGACGAAGAAGGGGGCGTCGTCAGAGGAGGCGTCGGGTGAGGGTTGCATCGCCAGCCGGGAAGGGAGCGCGGGCGGGCCCATGGAACCCGCGGGTGCGAGGGCCCGGCGGAGGCAGAGAGGACTCGAGTGGGGTGGAGTCGGGCGTGTTCCAACTAACTCGCGGGGGGCTCGAATCGAGGAAGAGAGGGTTGCGGTGGCTTTGCCTTTGCCCTTCGTAGGTGACTGGGCAAGTGGTGCGATTTCGGGGCTGGCGGAGTAATGGGCACGAACGGGTCGTCATCGTCGTCGGCGATGAGCCACGCCATACTGTTGTCGGCTGCTGCGGCTACAGACTCGTCTGAAGAAGCGCTGCAGGAGCCAGCTGGGGTCGCGGGATTACTCGTTCGAGGAGGGGGATGTCCGGACTGGGACTGAGAGAGATACGTTTCCGTGGTTGTGACTTGGGGGGTCTGATGGCATTGAGGTCTCTTGTGCTTCGACAGTCCACCTCTTCCTCGTCGGGCCCGGGGATGGACGACGCGGACTCAGTCCGTGCGATGGAAAGCGAGTCTTCCGTCAAGTCGATTATGGAGTTGAGCGGGATATCGGGCGAACTCGAGCGTTCAAAGAGATCCTTTGCGGAGCGGAAGCCTGGTGCTGACACAGTGTGCGCTGTGGAATGGAGGTTGTCCAGCTGCAAGTCCAACCCGCGGTCGATGGCCTCGTCGTCCGAATCATCTTCCGTGCCGACGTTGACGGGTGGCCTTGCCTTTACCTTTCCTGCCTTCTTCCCCGTCGCGGAGCTGCCGGACTTGCTCGAGCTCGCCGTCGTAGTCGCGCTTCTTGCCAGACCTTCTTCTTCCCCTTCCCCGCCGTGGACGCTGTAGGGGCCGATTTTGTCCGCTGTGGGCCATACAGCCCCGCCTCGATTTCCGCATCGTCCGAGTCCGATTCGCCTGCGTGCTCGAGGTCGACCTCCTTCAGCTTCTTCCTCCGCTTCGCCACACCCTTCACGAGCAGGTCACGGACGCTTACGAATCCCTTCGCGGCCGCGGCAGGCACATTTCGCAGCGGGTGGTCGTCGCGCTTGCGCTTCTTGGGCTTCGGCGAGCCTGCGCCGCGAACAGGGCGTTCGTCGCGGACATACTCTTCGATCTCCATTACCATCTCGACGCACTCGGGTTCAATATCGGCGGGGAGGAGACGGTCGACGTCGCCGTAGACTTCGAGGTCGGACGCGCGTACGATGAAATGCTGTACTTCGGCATAGTTTGATTGGGCCTTCTGCCAATTGTGCTCTTCGCGGCCCAGAGCGAGGAGGATATGCACTGTGCCGGATGCTTTACGGCCCGTGCGACCTATCCGTTGGAGCTGCAAGATTGTTAGTCACAACAGCGTCCCTACATACCCGGCACATACCATACGAATGGGTGTCTTCTGTGCATCATAGCAGACGATGACGTCAACTTCGCCGATATCGAGACCTTCTTCGCCGATCGAGGTCGAGACAAGAACGTTGTGCTCGCCCTGCTTGAACTGCTCGATAACCTGACGAGATGGAAGATGAGTATATTCTTCTCGCCAGCCATCACGGATACCAACCTGCAATTGCTCCTTCTGAGCATATCCCTTTCTTCCCTGCTTGTCAGTCCCTTGTCCGATGAACGCTTTGGCCCGGATGATCGGAGATTGTTGGTTTAACAACTCCACGATCTCCTCTACGCATTCCCGGAATGAGACAAACACCATGGCTCGAGAATGCCCAGTGCCAGGTCGAGCCCCGTCTGACTCATCTGGAAGCTGCTTTGCAAAGTGATCGATGAGGACAGTCTTGAGCACATCCATCTTGGGGTGGCTGGACAATCCACGTTGGGCATGATCATCGAACTTCTTCATCACGTCGCTGAATTCGTTCATCTTCCGTAACGCCTTCTTGGTGTTATTATCTGGGTCGTCCCTAATGTCTTTCATGTAGCCATAGGCCATCTGAACGCTGTTCTCCAACTACAAATTCGTTGAGCAGTAGATCCTCGACGGAAAAACGTCCAACATACGAGATATCCCATGGCTCGGGCGAGACATCCAAGCTGCGCTGCTGCTGCAACCACGTACTGTGGAGCCTTGGCAGTCCGCATCTCGACCATGACAGCTTGGCAGCGGAAAGGGTGCAACATGGTGGGCGCGGTGTTACCATTTCTCAGGAATCCTGCACCCTGCACCTTCTTTAGGATAGGCTATAGATGATCTGCGTTAGAGCGTCGACGTTAAGCAAGGCACAAATGGACACCGACATTGATCACCGCGACTAACCCGTCGCGTAGGACAGCAATTTCTCCATTGATCGGAATCAAGTGTTCTTGCTCATGCTTCGTGTGGAGATACTTCTTCAGGTCAGAATCGGCTTCGCTGCGAATCTCAATATGACTGATGTGTAGAGCATCCACGATGGCTTGGACAGCCTCTGGCTTTCCTCCAGGAGTAGCGGTGAGGGCCAATATGCGAAAGTGCGGATTGTGCTGCATCATATACCGGACTACCTGAGCATATGCGTAGTCACCAGTGCCACGGTGAGCCTCGTCTGTAAAGCAGAGTGATTGGTGAAGGCAGCATGCGCATCAAAATATAACTCTACCAATAACAAGCAAGACGATGTCAAGAGCATCCGCAGTGCCTTAATAAGGTCATTGAGAAGAGTCTGTGGAGTCGCATATAGTACTCGCTTGTGTCTCCACTGGTTGCAAAACGGTCACCACCTGCAACAATGCGAGGAGGGGAATACATGTACGTACCGCACTAGCCCGTTTGTCGGCCGATACGTTCCCTGTCAGCTCAGCCGCCGAGTTCCCTGGTATACCACAAGTCTTGTGGCAAGCGTCAATCTGCTGGGCGACAAGAGGTTTCGTGGGCGCCACAAACACAACTTTGCCTTCTGGGAACCAATTGTAAACTGACAGACTTGGTTAGGTGACGCTATGAAGGGACTCTAGGGACGTACAATTTAACATTACGACGCCTGCTATGAATGTCTTTCCCAGACCTGTCGGAATAGCCACAAGCGTGTTCTCGACCAGACAGTTCTTGACGATATTGTACTGGTAGTCTCTCTTAGGCTTGTTGAGAGGGTATATCCACGTCTTTGCAGCCAGTCGGTCTGCATGCAATTTCATTTGAGGGCTCTGAAACAGAGGTCAACACGCGCGAGAAGCTCGGGGAACACGCGACGTACTGGTCTGGAAACGGAGTTGCGGAGATGGTTTGAGACGTTCAAGAATGCGCAAAAGAGAGCACTCACCCCACTGGAACCTCCGGTGCAGGAAATTGCTCGAACTCGAGCGGTACTTCATCCTCATCTCCTGAAGTAGGCACCTTCTCCTTCGGTTTTCTCCAGCCGGATTTCGCGTATGCGGTCCTGTCCCACTGCTTGGTTCTCTTCGCTTGGCCGGGCAGGGGCATCTGCCTCAAGGTAGAACGCGTGCGCTCAAACGTTCTATGCGTGGGCTCTCCAGAGTTCTTGGACGGGTCCGGTTCCTGAGCAATTTCTCCAAACAGATTGAGTTGCGCGCCCTTGGAAGGTCTTCGGAGCAACGCGCTCGGGTTCGAAGGCCCCGCGACTGGTTGAGGTGTATGACTTCCAGAAGCCTTGGAGAAAATCCTTGTTGGGTTGCCTCGTCTATTTTCGCGAAGTCCGTCTCGTCCAGAACCAAATCCTCGCCATAGTCACTGGAGTGACCTAAGTCAATAACGTCTTGTGGAATCGACTTGCGGGGTGGTTGGGGCCTGATGGAAGGAACAGCTCTCGAAGGGAAAGCATGATGAGAGGGTTGCGTAGGTCGGTTCAGGACGGTGGATGGTTTGAAAGGCTTCTTGGGGGAGGGCGCGAGAGGCGGCCGTTTTGCCGACGCCGTTCCCGGTAGATGAGTCGCCTCAATCGCGTCAAGTTCGTTCAAGAAGGCAGAGTCAAGATCGCCGAGTTCGTCTTCAAAGTATTCATCGGAGCTCATGAGGTCACACCGGAGGAGTTGATGAGGGGGAGAGGGAGTCGGGCAGTGCTGCGGTAACGCGTCCGGTTGGAGACGCGACGCGACGCGACCGCATCCATCATGTGACCCTTACATATTTCCCAGGCGCTGGCGAAGTCACAGCCAGCGGTGGCTGGTGGCGGCCACTTCAAGCTACTCTCCACTGCTGCATCCACACATATCCCCTACCTCGCTCTCCTTCTGCCCCGCCTATCCATACTTATTCCTACTCCTTTTGCTCCATCTCCCTATGTCAGCGGACTCGATAGCCCGTTGGAACGCTATCCCTCTCACCCACCCGGAGCAACGTCCCCAGCCATCATTGAAGGTACTCATTGTGCATTCTTCGCCGCTGGAATATACCCTACATGCTCCTCTGTTTCCCAATAAACTCCCAGAGATCAAGAGATAGCGGAGAAGAGGACGATGAAAGCGACGACAATATCTCTCTCGTCTCTCGCACTCCGTCCCCGCCTCCAGACAAAATGGACGTGGACAAGTACGACGAGTTTTACCAGACCAGGCCGGAGCCAGAGGTCATCACAGTAGAGACCAAGATCAAGAATACTAATGTTGGCTTCTCCATGCTGGCAAAGATGGGATGGGTCGAAGGATCCCCTCTTGGTCTTTCTGGCGATGGTGCGTAAATGGCTCAATGCATCTATCGAAGTTTTCAAACACCGACCATAGGTCGTGTCGAGCCGATTCCCTTCTATGTCAAAAACGACCTGACAGGTCTGGGAAAGGCCAGTCAGGACGTCCGCATGAGTACGTCTAGGATGCCAATACGCATACATCTTCTTACGCACGTTCGCAGTTGAATCAACTGTGTCTCAACGACGGGAGCTAGACTCCGAGCGTCAGACGAAGGAGACGGAAGAGCAGAAGAGACAGCGCGAGGTATGCCAGCCACTCGCTCTGTTACTGCGTAGACACCGACGACAAGCGCACCTTCCCTGCACAGGATGCGGTCGCCAAACGACAAGCCGTGCAGACCGAAATATTCAGTGTGCTCCGCCCGTTCTACTGCGAGGTATGCGAGAAGCAGTTCCAGAACGTCGCGCAATACGACGAGCACACCAACTCGTACGCCCACCACCACAAGATCCGCTTCCGCGACATGCAGGCCGCCCAGCGCGCGAGCCGCAACACCGAGGAGGAGGTCAACAAGCGCAAGGAGAAGGAGCGCAAACGCGAAGAGAAAGAGCTCCGCAAGATCGCCAAGGCCGCTGGTGTCAAGATGGTCAAGCCCCCCGTCGCACTCGCCGCGGAGCCCGCAGCAGTCGCCACCGATGCTGGCGGCGGCGGAGGATTCAAGAGTGGATGGGCGACAGTGTCCACTTCTGCTTCTGTTGACCCTCCGAAGCGGGGAGGCTGGATCCCTGCGGGCGAAGCGCAGCCAGTAGGTTCTGGTGGGCGTGGCGGGTGGGCTCCTGGGGCACCGCCTTCCCCTCCTGAACCCGCCGCGCGGCCTTTGAGCAGCGCACCTGCTTTCCGGACTGGCGGCTGGACCTCGCTGGAGACGAGCGTGGGGGCAACCGCGCCTAGCGTGGTTTCGCAACCTCCACCTCCGCCCTCTCACGCAGCTCCACCTCCCGCTCCTGATCCTGGTCGCCAAGGAGGCTGGGCAACGGTGTCTGCACCCAACTCCGGTCTCGGAGGGGCCTGGAGTGTGGTGCAACCTACGCACGCGCCTGCTCATCCAATTCGTGCTCCTCTTCCTCCCATATCTGCAGCACCACCACCGTCCAACCCTCCCTCTGGACCTCAACCTACAGTACAGGAGCCGTCACGATCAGGTTGGCAGAAGTTTCGTGCAGGAGCACCTGGCCGTCGCCGTTGACTCTGAATGCGTTTACCGTACGTCTTGTATACGCGCCCATGCAGGCAAGTTACTCCTTTGAGTAGACATCGCAAGAATATGGAATACGAACGTAGGGTACTACTAACTAGCTACAATGACAATGTTCTGTAATTTTAATATGCACGCTGCTGACAACAATGACATGACAAGAGTATAAGTTGACGAAGAACAACGGGGAATACAGAGCCTGACACCGACGGAGAGCGTAACCCAGCGGATGCGGCCAGGGACGAAGGATTACGACGACATATACAAAGTCCAGGAGGGGTACAAGCCAGCTCGAAGCTCACTCTGAGTCGCTCGCTGAGCTCTCGTCCGAGCTCGACTCCGCCGACGAGTGGTCGCTCATCTCTGCAATAGCGCCACCGTTGGAACCGCCTCCGCCCGCACCGAACGACTTCAGTTTCTCCTCGAGTGCACGAATCTTCTTCGTCTCCACATCCTCGTCCATGCTTTTCCGCTTCAAGCCACCCGTCCCTGTCCCCTTGCCCGTGCGTGGACGCTTGACAGGGGGTTTCATTGGACGGATGACGAAGTTGTAAAGCTTCGTGAGGACGGCCGCAGGAAGCTGGTCAATCTCGAGCTCGATCTCCTCGGTACTCTGTGCGTGGATCAGCAAGGGAACAGACAACGAGTAGCAAAGAACGTACGTCGCGAATCTCTGGCACACCCTCGTGGATGATCTGGATGACCTTCTCCAATTTGGTGCCGTCAAGTTTCGAGATAGTGTCGCTGAGATCCTTCTTTTGTTCGAAGGTGAGCACGTCGTCGTCGGTCACAGGCTTCTTCCCCTTCTTGCTCGCCTTGGGTGGCGGAGGCGGCTTTGCCTGCTTCGGGGGAGCCTTGGATGTTGACGCAGCAGGGAGAGGGGGCTTCTCTTTCTTCTTCTCCTTCTCCTTCTTCTCTTTGCCGTTCCGCTTGAGTGATGCGAGGTTGTTCTTCATGCTCGCGATCTGGTTCTCCATATCCGCGATCATGCCTTCCATCTCTGCAAAACTATGAGCACTGCGGCGGAACCGACCGTAGATGGGTACTCACTCATGCGTTCGTCATCCGACTCATCTTCCTCCTCTTCCTCCTCATCATCGCTGGGCTCTGTCGGCCTGGGTGTCGGAAGATTCTTCCACTTCTCATCGAAGAGATTCTGGAGAGCCTTGCCGGCCTCGTGCACCATGTTGCCAGGAGGATTGAAGGTGAAGCAGTTCTTGATCATGAGGGCGAAGTCCCCGCGGAACTGCTCCGCGGTCGTGTACTGCCCTTGGTCAAGCTTCTTCTTCATCGTCGCGAGGTCCATCGGCTTCTTGATAACCCTGGCGTACTCAGGGATGTTGAGTGCAACTGGGTCTACAAGGTGTCAGTACTTCACAGGGCGAAACATTGAGGAGCGTGCGCACCGACAGGCTCGTAGAAGGCGTGGGCGATGCTGTAGTGCTGCTTCTGGTGCAGATCCCTCCAGACCTTCTCGCAGAACTTGATCTGCTCCGCAACCACGGCGTTCTTCTGCACCTTCGCTTTCCGTGGCTTGCGTGGTGCCTCGGCGTACGGAAGATCCTTCGGAGGAGGTGGATGGATTTCCCGCTTCGGCCGACCGGCATTGGCAGCTTCCTCATTACGTCGTATGACTGGGACAGTATTGGTCGACGCTCGACGGATCTGCTTCTTCACGGGAGGCGGTGGGGCAGGCGCAGGAGGGGTTGCGACCTTCTTTGGCGCAGGGGCTTTGGGCTGCATGACGTTAACATCGCGACGAAGACTGCATAATGAAGGGTGCTCACTTCATCCGGAGGAGGCATCTGTTTGATCTGTTTGTCGAAGACGGCCTCGACCCGCTTGCCCATCGCTGTCACCGCATGCTCTGGACCGTTGAACGTCGCACAGTTGGTGAAGATGAGGCGCACGTCGGTGACAAACTGGTCGGCATTGATGTATCGCGGATTGGCGGAGTTGGTGTCAGGCTTCTGCGGGTTTGACGCGTTGAGTTTTCGCTCAATGGTCGAGAAGTCCATGGGCTTCTTGATAATTTCAGGGTAATGAGGAATATTGAGCGCGACCGGGTCAACAGGAAGGTTGAACGGCCCTGAGTCCTTCATCCGTTTGAGAGTGCGGACAGTGGATAGGCAGAAACGATGCTGCGCGACCGACAGGTTGGCAGGTTCTGTAGAGTCTGCAGTGACAGTGCGATCTGTAGGAACTTGCGGCTGCGGCTGCGGCGACGTTGGAACGGAGACTGGAGGTGGAGTGGCGGTCTTCAGAATGCGATGAGGAGAGGGAAATTAGTACGCCCATAGCGGCGCACAGGAGGACGAAGGTGCTTACGTTCGCCAACGATGCTCTCTCTGCATCGGAGTGTTTCCTCGCTCTCTTAGCCGGGGGTGGCTTATCGTCATCATCATCATCGTCATTAGCATTGGTAATATTAGCGTAGGGCGACGATGCGGCATGGGAGTCGACAGCGGTTTCACTCGAAGATACAGCAGCAGGTAGCGAGGGAGAGACCGGGGTCGCGACGGGCGACTCGTGTGTTTGTCCGTTAGGGAGTCCGTTCGCATTGCCACTCGAATCTGACATCTCCACGTCCTCGCCATTGACTGGCTCGTTTTGTTCTGCCATCTTCACGTCCTCTAGGAGCTGGCCAGGGGGTGGGGGTGGGGTGCCAGCGGGGGGCGCGATGGGGATGGAGTCTTGGGCGACTTGAGCGCGAAAAGACGCGTCAAACAGAAAGAAACACGCACCAGGATCCGCTGGAGTGGCAACCTGAGGGACTGTGGACGCGTTGTCCACCTTTTCGAGCCTCAGGGGAATTGGCTCGTGCCGGGCGTCGCTCTCCTGCTCGGTGAAGTCGACGTCGACCTTCAAGTCCGGTACAAGCGAGTGGTTCACGGGAGTGGCAGCAGAGTCAACAGTAGGCGAGTTGGGAATAGAGACCGTGTCGATATGGACGCCGTTCAGGTTCGTGGAAAGCGCGTCGTGCATCGTCTGGGGGAAAGGACGCGTGACGGTCACACAGAGTGACGGGAGGGCAAAGGGAGCAGGTGAGATTTGGGGGGACAGGAGATCCGAAGCGGGCCAGAGGTCTTTATACGCTCAACGAAATAAGGTTCGATCTCCTGCGTCCTCAATTTCCTCCCTATCCCGCATTCGTCGCCCTCCTCCCGCCCTGCCCGCCCACTGGCCGTCGGCGTACACATGCTCACCGCGCCCGCCGGTCTACGCCTTGTCCTTGTCCTTGTCGTCGTCGTCCGCGGGGGCGAAGACGGGCTTGGGCTGGTTCGCGCGCCAGGCTGAGTTTGAAAACAAAGTTCACACGTCAGCATCACAGCCGACGACAAACAGGAGCAAACACGGCTGGCGCCATCAGGGCTGAAAATTTAGCGACTCACCAGCAGTCCAGACCGGGTTCTCGTCGGCTGTTGCAGCGAGCTTGAGCAGGGCCTCCCGAGGCTGGAAGCGATGGCAGTCAGTCCAAGTGCGCTGCGCAGGAGGGGGACGTCGTGGGCGGAGGAGAAGATGGGAAGGCGGGGAGGCACAGAGACGGCGCCGGATTGGGGCGCCCAGGCCGGATCCGGGTAGCAACGCGTCTTTGGCGTGTCACAACGGCAACGCCCACCCGGCGCACCCCCTCTGATTGGAGCATTCCAGGGCCCTCCGTATCCGATATCGTTCGCAGCGTTCTGCGCGATGAGCATGCACGACCCCACATCGCCCGTCCCCGCCAGCACATCCACCACGCCCCGCACAGGCCATCCGATAGATGCACGGCGAAGCGTCCCGATGTTGGCGTGTCGGCCGAGCCGTGTGACCTCGCCTCAGGAAACAAAGCCTGGGCTGAACAAGGCAAGAGGATGAGAACACGTACATCTTCGTCTCTCGTCGTATCGCGGACGAGATTCTGCACGACGTGTTGCGTCGCACTCGCTCCCACACGTCCTCCCCGACCTGGTCCAGTGACTGGTAGCTCCGGACGCCGACTCTTGCGTGGGTCCATGCGCTCCTTCTCCCGTTTTCGCTTCGTGCTCCGACCCATCTCGCTATCTCTGAACATCGGCAGCGCGTGCGGCGTGATGATGGTCGGCGCCGCGACGGCATCCGACATGTCTTCGATGGTCGCCTTCCGCGGGGGTCCCTTGTTGAGGAGTAGCTTCGCTCCGTTCAACGACATGTCGGGTGAATAGAGCACGCATATCTGCCCGTTGGCGAAACCGGTCACGACCTAGACTGCTTGTCAGCGACATGGTGGCATTGATCGGCCACAAAAACGAACCTGATTGATCTTCGAATGCCAAAAGACTTTGACGGGAGTCGTATCCACCTCAAGGTCTTTCACGGTCTCCAGCGTGTCCTTCTTCATGAACAGCAAATGACCCTTGCCTCCCTTTGTTGAAGCTCCCGATCCAGTCACCACATACTTGTGGTCTGGACTGAAGATCGCGTTCGTATTTGGATACAAGGTCTCCAGCCCGGACCGCACGACCAATGGCTTCTTGAACGACCTCAAATCCCACACTAGTTACGTGATGAGCTGTAGCGAGGAGTGAGGCAGAACATGACGCACGCTTGACTGTGTTGTCTCCGCCACGAGTCAAAACGGTCTGACCGTCGACGGAGAACAGCAAGGACCCTGTTTCTGACCCCTTGAGGTGAGCTCCTTCAATCGTCATGCTCGGTCGCACGAAATTTGATTTCGTCTGCCACATGTGAAGTGCCCCATCCAGGCAAGCTGAAAGAAGCCAATTTAGAAACGAATGAAGGCCTGTTACGTCGGGATGTACGCACCTCCGCCGATCAGACTTCCGTCGTGAGAGTAGGCACACGAGTTCACTTTCGTGCGGGCGCCGCGTTCCTTCGACTTGACCACAATGACCGCCTTCTGTTTTCGCTTGTTCTCGACATCCCATATCCTGCAGTGCGTGAGCATGGAACATGGTTGCTATGTGTTCATAGCGTCTCACCGAATAGTGGAGTCCAAGGAACCAGTAATGAATGTTTGTGGGTCTTTAGGATGCCATGCACATGATGTGAGCTCTGCAACGTGCCCACTGCCCCGATATCAGCACGTGAGAAGACACTAGTACTTATGTACATACGAAGTGTTCTTCATGTCGCGGATGTATGGATCACCCTTGATGTATGTGGCCCTGCCAGTCAGGTTAGGCTGCCCACCCGCAGCAGAGATAGGAATGCACTCACAACTCTTCCCCGTCTCTGTCATACAGCTTCGCCTGTGTCGTCCCCGAGATGGCCAAGAACTGTTGTCCATCGTTCGAGAACTTGAGGTCATGTATCTGTAGCGTTCCACGCCTCGGAAATTAATCCGCCATCCCTTGAACATGAGCTAGAGGTCGGGCGCACATAGTAAGAGCCGGCAGGTTCCCAAGTCTTGAATGGCTTACACCTCCAGTCCATTCCACCAAAATCCCAGAGCTTGCAGTCGTAGTCATGCGAGCCGGAGACAATGCGTGCACCAGACGGGTCCATGGCCAGAGCTGAGACCACTTTCGTGTGGTCTTTCAGGAGGAGTTCGTGGGTTACGGGGAATTGGGCGTCCTCGGCTTCATCATCAGATACGTCAAACTCCGGCTCTTCTTCCAGAGCACCGGCATCGGATGGCGGTGGCGGCGGCCCAACGTCGTCTGGGTCGTATTCTGGTTCTATCGAGGTCGACCGAGGGGTGGCAGAGGAGCTGGGCACGGGACGTTTGACCTCCTCCGGCTTGGACTTGGCAGAAGCCGAGGACGCAATACCGCCCTTGAGACCAATTGAGCACGACGTATATACGCATTCGCTCGGATGGACTCACTGCCTCGTCCCTTTTGTTCTTCTCGAACCGTTTTGGGTCGAGAGACCGCTGCTTGGCTTTTTTGCCAAACCCAGTGATGCCCATGGCGGCCATCATGTCTGTGTCGTCCATGTTGGGTCGATCCTAGTGTGCAGCGAGGAAAGGCGGGGAGATGGACGGAGTAGAACCGAGTCGCGCGGCCACTGCTCCAAGCAACTGCGGTCCGCGCTTGGTGCTTACATACGTGCGTCGCGTTTTACCGAGACGCGTCTATGAGTACTTCTGAAAGCCGCAGGCGCTTGCTCAGTTCCCCTTCGCCTACTACCATTCGCCTGGAGTGCCGCACCCGCCTCCTTCAGCATCCGTTCTCATCCTGGAATCCATCATAGTTCCCCCAGTCATGTTGAAACGTCAACGGTCGTCACTGGCCTCAACGCCCGACGCGTACGCAGCGTCCGAATCGCCCATCGATTCCTTCGAGAGGGTGGTCAAGCGCAGAAGGCATGTCGCTCCGTCTCAAGTGTCAGCGATGAACGATGGGAGGCCGTCTGTGGGGGAGAAAGAGAGCGATGGTGAGGAGGATAACGGAGACGGCCCCAGGCCCGAGGAGACGTCAGAGCATGCGCAGCGCCTCGAGCAAGCAGGCCAGTACAAGCACATGAATACCCTCCTTCACGACCTCCACGCCGAACAGAGGCATCGGATGCTCTTTTCCAGTCCACTTCCACCCTCCTACAACCCTGCTCTCCATAACCTCTACGAGTCCAACCCAACCCACCATCTGGAGCCCCTAGAGCCGCTCTCCAAGCTCGGGCCGTCTGTTCCGGCCTACTCGCAACCGAACGTTCCACGGGAACCTCACAAACCCCTCTCCTCATTCCACATCTCTATCTCGTCGAAGGACGATACGAGGAACCACACTGAAGAGCAACGCGTCACGGAGTTGTATGAGGGCAGAAACAGGTACGCCAATCGTTCTCGAACCGACTTGTGTGCGGCTTCCCGAACACGGCGTGTGCAGATTTCTCGGAGAGCTTTTCCTCAACCGGCGACGACAATATTACCAAGAGAGCGAAACTTAGGTCTGCAAGCTGCGCATCCCTTCCATACCACCGTCACGCTCGTACCCATCATCGTTGCACCGCATGTCAACCTCGTCCTTCGCACTGCTATGTTTAGTTATTAGTTGTTTATATTCACTCGTGCTCACCCGTAGTTTACAACGCCCTACATACTGGTATTGCCCTATCCACCACGACCGTCACATGATACGCACATCCATCCATTATCCAATGTGTCTTCAATGCATGGACTACATGGTGGCCTCGCAAGCACGCGCCGGTATGAGGCGCAGTAACGATAAGGCTCGACGCCGCTCAGCGCGTCTGAGTAGATACATTGGCCAGCCTAAGATCGATTGTCCGGCCAAAAATATCGCTCAGTTCTTGATTGAGCAAATCGTTCAGCGACCTCGCGTCCCGCGAGTAGACCCAGCCGTCGTCTTCAGGCACGTAGTCGTATCGTTTCGGTCCACTGAACGCACGGTCAGCCAAGTAAAGCCACCTTCAATAACCACATACCTCAATGGAGATGACAACCATATTTGCTTGTTCGGGGGCTGTTTGTTGATCACGTATGTGCCGTGGCAGCCCAGCTTCAAGGTGAGCACCCCGCTCTGTGAAGAACCATACGCGAATCTCAGCGCGCGGACTCGCATCATAAAGCAAGCGCATACGCACCCCGTAGTCCACTTCGTACTCTGGGTCGGCAAAATCGTCGAGCAGGTCCTCCAAAGACTCCAACATCTTGTCCATGGTGATGTCGCATACTCATGGTACGTCTCGATGGGAATATCACTGTGACACAGTCAGCGGCCTTGCCCTCCGTCAAATGGAGAGTTCCATGCCCTAAGCGAACCTGTGCTTCACCTGCGGAGGGGGTGTGGCATAGCCTCGACGGGGCATTACTGCTTGTGTGCAGTGAACATGCTCGGGTGTCTTGTGCAGGCCTGGGAGGACAGTCGGGAGACGACGTGTCGCAATCACGTAACGCATGGCATTTCGTGTAGCATAACGCAAGCTCATGTCGACTCCGCAAGTGAGATGAAGCGGTGCTCAGAGAATCGTGAATGGAAGGAAAGCAACCAGAGACAGTCCAGCGGCAGTGGAGACACGTCCACAATAAAACCCTAATGCTGGGTTAGGGGTTACGTGAATACTCAACACACATTAAACGCAACAGGATATCTGAATCACGCCATGTGCCCGTGCCGACGAGTACAAGACTAGCATGTACAACGACGTAATAAAATGCATCGCCTTCAAGCCGATCCCTGCTTTTCCTTCTCGACCCACTCCAACCAAGAACCTGTGTAGTTGAACGACCTAAGCGACAGTGAGAAGGGGGAAATGTCACGGATCAATGTGGGCATACTTTGCATAACCAGCCTTCATCGCGAGGTCCGAGGCGGTGGTGGATCGCTTGCCGCTGCGACAGTAGAACGTGACTTCTTGGTCCTTCCGTGGCTTTTCGAAGCCAAACTGCTGTTTGAATGCCTCTGGGTCCATTTGCAACGCGTTGCTGAAGACAGTGAGGGGAATGTTGACCGACGAGGGAATAGATCCCTGGATAACCTCGTCCGGTTCGCGAACGTCGACAAGGTACGAGTCCTGGTGAATGTTGGATTAGCCTGAACGGGTGTCAAAGGATGGAGTGTAAGCTTACTGGACTAGGCTCCAATGTCCTGGCCTTCACGGTATCAAAGTCCACGACAGGGGCGAGCCCATCCGCCATTTCCTTGTTGAAAAACTTGTTCTTCTTTGCCATCGCATCTTGGGAGACATTGCGGACAGGCGGGAATGCGAGACGAGCAGATTGACACGCTCTAGCTGGTGTCGCGCGGGAGGCAGTGGCAAAACGAGCAGCGGCGAGACGAAGCATGACGAACAGGGCAGGGGGGGAACTTGCTACGTAGGCGAATGAGAGGACAGAGGACTGTGAGATGGAGGAATAAGTACACACGGTATTCCGAATGCTTATCCGAATTGCAGTGGCAGGCGCCAAAGTCACGACGAGATGGCGCGAACGGGTTTCGCGCCCGCGGCCGGATGCTTGGGTAAGCATTGCCCAGACGCTGGGCAGAATTGCCTCAACGACCCCCATCGCTGATCGTCTTTGACGTCTTCCCCCACCATGTTCCCCCACTGCTTTCCCCTCCCCTCTCTCCGGCAACTCTTCATGCCCTCTGGGCTTGTTGAGGCCTGGATATATCCATCTCCAAACTGTTTGTCAGACGAGTGAGAGCGTTGTCCTCACCCAGCTCGTCTGACAGGCGCTCCTGGGCCCTCTTCCCGAACCACTCGAGGGTGCTGCACCTGCTGGCGTTCGTTTTCTTGTTATTGCACGACGGTCCAGCATCTTGGGATATGGTACGACCCTTCAGTGCGTGAACCATGCTCCAGAATCCACACTTCAGGTATCCCTTCTTGGTGATAACTCGCCATCACCTTACCGTCGTGCAACCGATCCTCGTACGCCGGTGGCCCAGGTTTCCAGCCAGCTCTGAACGCAGGTAAGGCGTACGTTGGCAGGCAACGCTCTGCTGACTTGCGCCTCCCAGAATAGCCCTGCTGGACTGCGGCCCCTTGCTTGCCTTTGTTTGGCCAGGCGTCTCTCGCCGTCTCCAGTTCGCAACGAGCTCCTTCCCTCCTTATCACCCCCTCCTCTGCAGGTCCATCGTTTGCTGGTCACATATGGACATGTCTTCTTCGTCAAACTCCTCGACCTCCATGGCTATGGAAGGCATGATTCCGTGGCTTCATTTCACTGGAGGTAGTGTCCTCTTCTTCGAGTCCTGGGAGCCAAACACACCCGGTGCTATCGCCGGCACTTGCATCGGACTCCTCGCCCTGGCTGTATTCGAGAGATGGGTGAATGGGATGCGCGGGATCGTGGAGGCGAAGTGGAAGAAGCGGTAAGCGCTATGGCCAGTACGTTTCTACATGCCTCTGACCGCCTGGCATAGGGCCTTGGCGTTGATGTCATCCAAGGCAAACGTTCGAGGCTCTGCCACCGACAGTGCAGCTGCTCCACCTTCCGCCACCAGGACGTACCCTCCCTTCATCCCTTCTCATGACATCCCACGCGGCGCGCTGTTCGCCTTCCAAGCTTTGCTTTATTACCTCCTGATGCTTGCGGTGATGTGAGTGTTGCGAACGCCAAGGCCAGGCCCGTTGAATGAAAAACTTCTTATCCAGGACATTCCAAGCCGGTTTCATCATCGCAATTGTTGGGGGCCTGATGATCGGAGAGGTGCTCTTTGGGCGTTTCAATGCTGTACGAGCTCACGTCTAGAGGCTGTTAGTGCACCTCTTGCAAGGCTGGTGTATGATATATGTAGGCATGATGTATACGTCTCGCAATGCATGCCTTCACTCAACGTAGACCGGGTGTGTGCGGACAGTGCGGAAGCGACGACCCAAGATATTCCCCTGTTTCCAGGACAGCCATGATCGCGTCAGAAATTGTTCGATTTAGGGGCGACTCCGCCCAATCCACAAATGCTGCCAAACAGCGAAAAAAACCTTTTTAACCGGCGGATCCGGCGTACTCGTCAACTCGACGAGAGTTTTTAAGGCTAGACGAAGAACGTATTTTCTTCACCGGGCACCCGCGGTATTCGTCAGAGCTCCTCCTCGTGCTTCAAGATGCGCTTCACGACCCTCTCTTTCTTGTCTTGTCTCATGACCGCCGCGTCGGCGCACTTCGTGCTCCAGTACCCTCCGGCCCGCGGCGACTTCTCTGACGACGATGAGCCTACGTTCTGTGGTATGTCCCTAGTTCACGGCATCATTGACCTGTGTCATTGAATGTCTGCAGACGGCTACGCGGACTCGACAACCAACCGATCGTCGTTCCCTACCGGCAAGGGTGGCTTCATCTCCATTGAGTCCCACCACGAGCAGTGGACCCGTGAGTATTCAGCGTCGCAGTTATTCGATCCTCCCTAACCTTGCGCACAGTGGGTGGTATCGTCGCGACCGTCCAGAACGCGAACAGCTTCGACGTCTTCCGCGACAATAGCAGCAACTTCCAGATGTTCCTGCCCTTCTTTGGGACCTCGGGCGAGGGCGCGTTCTGCGTCGACGTCGACCTCTCCGCGTCCGGAGTCGCGGGCGTGAAGAACGGGGCGAACGTCACCCTCCAGTTCATCTTCGACGGCGGCGACGGCAACCTCTACCAGGTGTGTGCCCTCCGCCACGCTGTCGCTCGGTTCGCGCTCGCGGGGAATGCTGACGACGAGTCCCCTGGCTGTGTACAGTGCGCGGACCTGACGCTCTCCGACACCTTCGAGATCCCGAGCGACGTCTCGTGCAAGAACGCGACCAAGAACGGGGCCACCCAGATCTCGTCGTCCCTCACGGGGAGCCAGACCATGTCCATGTCCAGCACGAGCTCGACGCCGTTGCCCACGTCCTCCGGTAGCTCGGCGGGTCGCAACGCTGCCGCAGGCATGTCTGGTCTCGCCGCGCTCGTTGGCGCGGCCGTCGCCTTCCTCTGAAAGAGGAGGTGAGGTGCGTGCTCGCCAACCCCTTGGCTCTCTTGGATTCGATTCCTCTGCGTGGAGTATTGGCGTCGTGGGTGGATAAGATCTCGGGATTTGGCAAAATACCTTGCTGCATTTGTGACGACTGAGATGTAACGACGTAATGTCTGCATGGACCGCGATTTTCCGAAAGCTATCCCAAAGGTCGTTGTTGTAACACGGATTCATAAACGGTAGTGGCTGTTGTGCGCGACATCGTGACAAGCAGTCTTTGTTTTGGTCAAGCATTTATATACCGCTCGCTGAGTGAAGGCGCAGATAACAACAAAATTAGTACCCCGACCCAACTTGAAAGTAAGCGTCGGCCACCCGGTGAGTGATCCCGACCAGTCCTCCCCTCTCAGATTGCAGGTGTATAGCATGAGGACGACGCCGAGGGTCCCCTCTCAGATTGCAGGTGTATAGCGTGAGGACGACGCCGAGGGAGCCTGCGTGCGTGACGAGTAATCAGTACGTTGTACATGGCAGTTTAATGAGGCGACGCGCCTCACCCTGCGTTTTCGGTCATCCATATTCCAGCTAAGATTTGAGGTTTGGCACCCCGTTTCAGAGGCTTTTGACCCGACGTGCAACATGTAGAGTGTCACACTGGGCCGCCGGCTCCACGCCCGCATGCTCGCCGTTTGCTATGTTGTGTTCATCAATTAATGTCACGGACAGTTCAGACGAGTGGACGACGGCAAGTCATACGTAGTTCCGACGCCGGCGGCATTGCGTGAGACGTGGAAGGGAGCGCTCCGGCGGACGGACCCGGGACGACACGCGAATTTGCTGAGCGACTCCGAGCGAGCCATGTGATAACGTGTGCTACTCAACGCCCAGCCTGATTGGGCATCGCCGGCGGCATCCGATTCTCCCGGACACACCCGGACGCCCAACCACATGCGCCCGCGCCCGGGGTGTTGCTGCCTGTCGTCCACTGCCTTCCACTGCCCGCGCTCTGCCTGATCCCTTTCCGAGGCCGCACCCTGATCAGTCAAGCTCGAGCACTCTGCGCCTCCACGCCCTGCGCGCGGGTCTCGGCCTCGGCACCCCACTCGCGGACGGTGCCGGGCTCGGCCTCGAATTCGTACTGCCTCGGCGTGGCGCGCTGCGGCCGGTGTTCTCGCCCCGTTGCGCTCGCTGCGATCGACGCGGATGACGCGTCAGGGCGCACGCGAATGCAGCGATCGTGCTGACTGCGACGCGGGCCGCGCGTCTTTAGTCTTGTCCTCCGTCCTCGTCGATCTATATCATGTACCGCTCCCGTCCTGCCGTCATCGCTGCTCATTCCGCATCCGTTCCCCACTCGTCTCCACAGGCTCGCTCGAGGATAATACCCCCCGGGGCGCGCACCTAAGCAACCTCAATTTGCCTAAGACGCCCACCGGACCAACAGCCGATCGCCCACCTTGTGGACGTCCCTCCCCCTCCCTATCTGCCTGCCAGACACCCTCCTAGCGCGCGCCAGTGGCCTCGCCGCTCGCATCCGGCACCGTCTCCTCTTCCCCCCTGCCATCCCCGCCCCTCCGTCCCCTTGTGCGCACTTTGCGCACAGGCAGCGATGAAGCTCTTCCACCGCAAGATCGAGTCCTGGGAGGTCGTCGATCAGAAGTCCGTGGAACCCATCTCGATTTTCAGCCCAGACGAGCGCGACGGTGTGTATCATGCCCCTGTTCTGCGCCGCACTCCAGATCCCGATCCCCACCTGCGAACTTCGAGCCTGAGGCCGACGAGGCGCAGACGCGGCGGTCGTGCGCCACGGAGCGCTGTGCCGCACACGGCTCCTCGCGAGTAATGCTGACAAGCCATGCTGACAGAGATGGAGATTGCGAACGTCTACGACGCGACCATGTGCGGCACGTACCTCTTCGAGCTCAAGAAGGTCGCGAACCTCCGCGGCGCCGTCGTCTTCGCTCGCGAACGCCTCCTGCGGGACGCCGCCGCCAAGGGCTACAACGTCTTCCTGATAGAGGGGTGAGTCCATCATACGCAATCCGAACGGAACAGGATGACTCACCTCGGCCCGCGTTACAGCTGGAAAGTCACGCACCTGCGGAAAGGCAAGCAGGAACGCGCCGAGGTCCGATATTGGGGACGGCCTGCTTACGCGGCGGTCGAGCCGCCTCAGGGCCAGATGCCGCCTTTCATAGCCATGCTAGACACACGGTCTATCGCGTAGGCCGCCCGGCTGTGACATTGTAGGTTACGATACTACCCACATGCACTGTGCGCCCCACCGCTGGTGAAAGTCACCCGTCACGTCACCCAGCCGTTCTGGGTGGTATTCACCTCGTGCCATGGTAGGAACCCCGAGGTTCGCATCTTTGGCGCTGGTTGGAAGGCGCCAGGTTCCCGGGTGAACGGAGTTGGTGATTGTGAGCTAGATGCTGCTCTGAATCACCATGGTATCATTTTCTGAGACATGGTGAATCCACCCATATGTGGTGTAGATAATGACAACGCATTTTTAACTCGTGAAGAGGGTGAAAATCTCGTCAGGGAAATGTCACTAGGATGCTTCACCATTGTGCTTACTACCACAATTCATAGTGCCTTCACATATATCACACAAGGGCTCATAGTCACTAACAAAACTGTTCAGATTCGCTGCGATAGAAGGATGCGGGCTTTACACAGAAACTCGGCCTAGTCAACAGGTGACTGGATTACATAATCGCACGTGCACTTTCAAGCGGCAGCGGCAGACGTTGACGCAGCCCCGCCCGCACCACCATGGCCGCCTTCACCGTCCCGACCTCCAGCACCGCTGCCACTGCAACCCTGATCCACAGGGTCCTCATCAATGTCCTCGACTTCGTCACCATCTGTGGAGGTGCGGCGGCGCTTCTTGCTGATATAGCCCTTGCGGTACGCGTGCTTCCGCTTATTCTGCATGTATTGACGGGCGATAGCCGCTGTAGCCCAGTTGTTCTCGTACCGACGAAGAACAGGGTGCGCAGTGCGGGCCTGCGCAAGCCGTGGTGAGTACTTTGCTCATTTGGACATGGCTGTTACTGATGAACTCACAGCACGGAAGAGCATCCCCATGCGCTCTGGGTCTTGGCGACGGAAATCCTGGGTCCAGTCAAGCTGAGAGCGGGTGACGAGGGTGCGGACGTCCCTCTTTTAGGGCGCCAGTGAGTCTCTTTCGCATTTTCAATGACGATGAGGTGACATACCTGTATTGCCTGGTACTCCATATCGCCTAGCTGCATACCCGCCTGAATGCCGACACCCGGTGGTGGTGGAGATATCATAGGACCGGCCCCGGGTTGTCCTCCAGCAGCACCTTGCGCGGCCTGAGCGGCTGTGTTTGCTTGTGCGGCCGTGTTTGTTTGAGCGGCCGCAGCTGTGGCTGCAGCGAGCTGTTGCTGAAGCGTGACAACCGCTGCCTCAGCGGTAGCGCGTGCCTGCTGAGCGGCCTCGGCTTCGAGGCGAGCAGCCTCAGCTTCTTCAGTGGCAGTGACGACTTGCTGGCGCGCGGCCGCGAGCTCGTTCTGAACGGCTTGAAGAGCCTCGCGCATAGCAGCCAGCTCGGTGCTGTGTGCTACCAGGGTGGTGAGTAACAGATCTTTGATGCGCGGAGCCGTGACTGACCTTCGTTGGTGTCGCGCATCTGCTGCTGAAGCTCGGTCACGCGCTCTTGCAGATCCTTCTTCGTTGGAGCCTGGGTTATGGTGTTTTCAGCAAGCCTCAGTGGCGATACAGATGGTACGTACAGGCATGTTTCTCGTTGATGAATTGGTGGCTGATTGAAGAGGGTTGAATGTCGACAGGGACACGAGGTTTGGATGGATGTACGGAAGATGAGTGGCGAGGGGCAGGAGGAGGGGATGCGGAGAGTGCTGAGTTGCCTCGACTCAGCCGCCGCACGGTATATATAAGGTGTGCGTATTTCAACTTGTTTGTCGGGCATTAGCACCTCAGCCGCTTCGGCCACTCACTCTGTTTTGTTACAGGCCACATGCTTACATCGTACATGGCCACTGCGCGTCCGCATTGTTCGAACTACAATAGTTCTGTGCTGTGTACGCCATTGCCTAGTTACATACATGATCAATTCTGGTTGCCGAGTGGCAAAGTTGAGCCCGCTCGCGTCGCCTCGACGCCGGTGCTGCCACCCTTACTTTTGATCTTCTCGTCTGTCGTGTGCCACTCTCCTGCATATCTGGATCACTATGCCTCCTCCTACGCAACCTCAAACCAGCGGTGAACGCCGGTTATGCCCGCACTGTAATGAGTGGTGGCATCCGACCACAGTTAATCGTCATCTGGCAGGAAAAGTACCAGTGCTCTTTGAGGCATCCAGACTTGCTGAGAGCAATCTCGACACGCTTCCCAAGCGCACACAAACCTCTCTCGAAGATGAGGACTGGTCCCTATTAGCCGACATGCACCCATGGAAGCGAGCTCGCACGACAGCCTCGGTGACCACGACTCTCCCCATCCCGCCAGCTCTCCACTCAGAACCCAATGGAGACATATTACACGAAGAACCGCTGGCAGAAGATGGTTCTCGCGAAGAACCACTGGCAGACGACGGCTCTCGCGAAGATTCCGATATGGCAGATCTCACGGAAAAGACTATCCAACACATTGCGGAGAACGTATGGGCAGGTCGAACCCGGTACCGGCCTCCTACTGTTGAGGACGTGCCCGATGAAGATGAGATTCCCGACACCAGTACTGCGCCACCCCCCAACCTAGAGAACACACTTGAAGACCTTATGGACGACACAATCTGGCAGCAGCTCTTTGAGGAGGAGGACGAGGCGAGCCGGTACGAGGCTATATCCATCTGGGATGAGCTTCTGCAATCGTTCCTGCGCGAAGGAGCAATCAACGGTGAGTATATTGTGTGTTCAATACTTTGCGCAATACATATACTAAACTAAAATGTCACATGGAAATGCAGATGAAGACGAGCTCACCGGAGAAGAGCTCGAGATCCTCCTGCCCTTCACTCTCAAGGTCCAGCAACACATGTCACTCGAGACGTTCAGCTGCCTTCCATTCACATTTAAGAAGAGCAACGTCCGCACCTGGAAAGAAACGCAGCAGTACGTTGCCCGCCTGTCCGGTTTCAATCCGGAGATCTACCACTGCTGCATTGATTCCTGCTGCGCGTTCACCGGCCCTCACACCAACAAGACTTCATGCCCGTACTGCGGTGCGGCTCGATATTACCCAAACACCACAAAGCCCCGCAAGGTCTTCGTCTACCTTCCGGCCACCCCGCGTTTGAAGGCGTACCACGCAAACCAGAAGATGGCAAGGGACATGCGCCATCGCGCAGAAGTTCACGTGCATGACCCGACGAAGATCAAAGACGTTATGGATTCCGCAGCTTATCGCGCGCTCCTTGGCAAGAATGTCACCGTAGACAACAAGACTCTCTCACACAAGTTCTTCGAGGATCCTCGTGACATCGCGCTCGGCCTTTCGACCGACGGATTTGCACCATTCAAGCGCCGTTCGAAGACAGCTTGGCCTCTCATCGCATTCAACTACAACCTCCCCCCTGAAGTCCGGTTCCTCCTCCGCAATGTCATCGGTCTCGGCGTCATTCCAGGCCCCAAGAAGCCTGTCGATTTCGACTCTTTCCTCTGGCCATTCACTCAGGAGATGTTACGGCTCGCAGTTGGAGAGCAAGCGTTCGACTGTCTGTCGAGTGAGTTCTTCGCACTCCGAGCGTTCCTTATTCTCGTCTTCGGTGATATCCCCGCCGTCTCTATGGTCATGCGGATGAAGGGTCATAATGGCATTACCCCATGCCGAATGTGCTCTATCAAGGGTGTCCGTGTACCCAATTCTCGCGCAACCGTTCACTACGTTCCGCTCGACCGCTCTCACCTCCCCTCTGTCCCGGACAACCCAGACGCCAACACCAACTACGACCCCCGAGCCCTCCCCGTTCGCACACATGAAGACTTCATCCTGCAGGCCGAGGAGGTTCAGTTCGCCGAAACGGAGAGGCAGTCTGAGAAGCTGGCGAAAGCATACGGCATCAAGGGTGTCTGTGCCTTAAGTGCGTTGTCCTCCCTCTCGTTCCCCGCATCCTTCCCATACGACTTCATGCATCTCCTCTGGGAGAACGTCACGAAGAACCTGATGCATCTTTGGACGGGCACCTACAAGGATCTCGACGAGGGATCTGAGCACTATCAGTTCTCGGTGAAGACTTGGGAGGAAATCGGCAAACTTAGTGCGAACTCTGGCGACACCATCCCTGCATTCTTTGGGCCACGACCACCCAACGTTGCAAGCGACAAGACGTCTTGGACAGCGGACACGCGCTCATTCTGGATACAGTATGTCGCTCCTGTTCTCTTGCGCGGCCGCTTCGAGCACCCGAAGTTCTACAATCACTTCATCGACCTTGTCCGCCTCATCAAGACATGCCTGCAGTTCGAGATTACCCACGACGAGATCAACGAACTACGTGAAGGGTTTGCAAACTGGGTTCTGAAGTATGAAGAGTGCGTAATTCCATTCATTCTCGTTATAATGCGCATCCGATAACCTTGCCATTTAGGCTCTATTATCAATATTCCCCCGAACGGCTCCCCGCCTGCCCTCTCACTATTCATGCCCTCCTTCACATCGCTGATAGTATTCGTGCAGCCGGACCCGTCTGGACGGCATGGGCATTCCCAATGGAGCGATACTGCGGCTCACTTTTACCGGCCATCAAGAGTCGCCGCTTTCCTTGGGCAAGTCTTGACGGTTTCGTGCTCGACTCAGCACGTCTCGCGCATATCATGAACCTCTACCGGGCCCATGAAGCCCTCTCCCTGAAGCCGGCGAAGAAGCGCCCAGTGGGCGCGGTCATCATTCCCGAATGTGAGTCCGGATTTGAATCCTTCCAACAATCATGAGTATCATGCCTGCTGATCACTTCTCTACGGTCAGATGACTCGTGCCTTTTGCTCCCGAAGCGCTCCCAAATGAAACTCGTGCCGGGATTGCGAGAACAAATCGTCAATACCCTCAGCACTTGGTTCAGAGCCATCAAGCCGGACGTCCGCCGCGCACTGCCGCCCGAGGTTCAAGAATGGGCCAAAATGCGAATCCTACCAGACGGAGATACCATGCGGGCCGCCACGAGCGGTGTCGAGCAGGACGACGCTCGGGATACGACTTGGGTTCGGGTGCGTCTTTCCAGGTTGATAATTCACCCACACACGTCGCTGACATCACTAATATAGTACGAACTCAACGTTGACAGGAACAGGAGCTTTGCGAATCGACCCATTGATTTGGAGGAGCGGACGTACTTCGGTCAGCTACAGCACGTTCTTGTCGTCAATATCGGGGCGATCCCATCAGCCGTCCCGCCCGTACCCGCAACTACTCTGCTACTCGGGGTCATCAAGATGTGCAAGATTGAAGAGAAGCATCCAAGCCTCGACATTCATTATTACAAGGATCTCGGGCGGACGCACATCGTGGACATGTCGACCGTCCAGTGCGTTGTGGGTCGTGTTTCCGATCGAGGGAGGCACGGAATCATTGACCGTAGTGGCCCGTTAGCACGCGCAGAATTTGTATCGTAGTTTGTGTGTTATATGTGTGGTCCATACGATATATACACAGAGAGCCCGCGAGTGCATGCACAATCTTGACGTTCACGATGTCGGTGGGCGCAGCGCCATCAGACGCGCGCCCTCTCTTGGATTCGCACCACCACCACTACGACCGCGACCGCGACCTCCTCCTCCTCCTCGTGCTCCCCTTCCTATCCATCTCTGCATCGTACCTAGAAGGCAGCAACCGCATCAAGACGGCCTCCTCACAACCTGCACTACAAGTGTGTTGGTTTCTCGACCTCCTTGGACCTCAATGCAACACTACTAGGCTCGTCATGGATCTGTCGCTGCTAGGATGGGAAGTGTGGTTTTGGACCAACGGTGAGTGCTGCCTTTCATTATCATGCACATCCACCATCCCGTACCCCACTCCCCGTGCCAATGTAATTTGGCATGTACCTGTGCGGAGGCCGGACACGTTGAGAGGGGGTAGATTCATGTGCGGCCAACAGCGTCCTCCAGACAGCTCAAGCGGCATGCATCTACCCTCAGGTGACGCAGCGGCGGTGCGATATCATGGCACACAAGCCAGATATTTCTCGCACTACGGAGTGCATCTCTTGTTCATGACGAGAAATGCTGACTTTTATTCAATCTGGTTGCAGGGGGCACCTCATTCCTCCACAGCGCTCGACAACGAGCAGTGGGCATGCACAGAAGTTGCACAAGACGCAGCTCAGCCCTGGGCTGCAGCGGCATGTTATCGGATGACCGTGGCAATGCTCAACGGCGAACGCTCAACATCGCACTTTGGAGCGTCATCGCCTCCGCACACACCGGTAAGAACGCCAGCCCAATCCCCTTCCCACTCTCCGTGTCTGGCGAGCCCCCAGCGCCATGGTGGGTCCGTCTCCGCCAGTCGCCCGACAACACGAAAAGCCTCGACCCCATGTCGCCCACGTCTCCCTGGAGCTCGACCGCCCGCCCGTGCCTCCCCTGCGACCGCTTTTAGAACGAGGTCGACGCGGCGGGCAAGCTGCAAGGTTCAAGCTGCAGCCGAACAAGGTCGACGGGTTCGGCGTAAAGCTGCGGGCACGCTGCTCACGCTTCGAGCGCATGCATTCAACTTGGGTGCCACGTCAGGTAGCAACACGAGCGCGAACAACCCCGAGCCCCGCAACTCGTACTGGAAGACGTTGGTCGCCCCAGCAAAGCCAGATCGTGTTATACACTCGCGAGGTCAGTACTAGTATCGCCACGTGCCCTTGGGCAACCAGGCTAAATCTCGTACTCTAGCAATCGCCTTTCTGCCACCGGGTACACATGGCCCTTGAGGAGGCCCAAGCCGAGTTCTCTTCGGTCATCATCGACTTGGCCAACAAGCCCGCCTGGTTCCTTGAGAAGGTTAACCCTATTGGAAAGGTCTGCAGCGCATCGATTGCTACATCCTCCCGACTCACCACCAACTCTGCACAGATCCCAGCCATGGCCTACGGCCACTCCTTCGGCAGCCCAGAGGACCCGTCCCCAGACAGCACCAAGCCTGCCGAGTCCCTCGTCCTCGTCCTCTTCGTTGGCGACCTCTTTCCCTACAGCGGTCTCGTGCCTACCGACCCCGCGCTCCGCGCCCGGGCGCTGCTCTTCGCGGTCAACTTCGAGGCCCGCGTCCTCGACGCCTACAAGGGCTTCTTTGGCGGCGGCGCGCCCCCGCGCACGCTGCTCGACGCCTTCGCCGCCGTCCAGGCGCGCCTGCCCCCCGCCGGGTTCGCGGTCGAGACGTGGTCGTTCGCGGACATCATGACCGCGCCGCTCCTCGTGCGCATGGTGCTCCTGCTCGAGCACGAGATGGGCACGTTCGCGGCGGGCGAGGGCAAGAAGACGCTCGCGGCGCTCAAGGAGCCGGGGTTCGCCCGCCTGATGGAGTACATTGAGAACCTGAAGGCGAGGCCGTGAGGACGGCAAGGTGCCGACGTGGTTGTGACCTCGAGGCGCGCTGCCACTGGCGATCCCCGCTCCCACCTGGGGCAGAGGCGGCGCCCCCGCCAAAGCACCCCGAGGCCGCGGCCCAAGTGGATGATCGTGCGCGCGACGTGGCTAGAGTGCTGCTTTGGCGTAGGGTCAACATGGCTTCAACACGCATTGAGATGGAGTTCAGTGTTGCGGATCAGCAATTGCGCCCCGCACATAGGACGGATATGCCGGAGTACCGTGTACAATACTAGCTAGTGATGCGAATAACACCAATGACTCGGTCGTGAGCCGAGTGTCGTTCGAACCTGGTGGATCGTCATAATCACCGCAGTTCAAGTGACTTGCAACATTTCACAATAGGTTGCTTAGGTAAGAGAGACCGCGCGCTCGCTCATCGTGAATAAGCACAAGAAAGATGGTGATTCCCTGGATCGCAACTTTCGCCTGTCACTTCACCCACCACCCACTTACTCCCCAGTTCGACGGTGATCCGTGGTAATCACCCGACATCTTCGACCGTACCACTCGTTTGTGGGCGCACAGTGATGGTACCTTCCCGGCGATTCCTGCTTTGCTTGTTCTTATATGGGTTTGTTAATATTGTTACTTATCGTGGATCGGCCTCCTTTGATGCCACGCGCTGTGCAACACCTGTTTCTATACTGTATTCTATCATTCGACGAAATTATCACGACCGTTACGAGCCTGTGTGTACGACTGTAGACGTGAGCGTTGCAATGAAGCCATATGTAGATCATGAAAGTCTTGTCTCGTGAGACGTCGGCTACAACAAATCCACCTTTTCAATTTTGCTTCCGACGCGCATCGCGTAGCCGGTCCATGACTAGTAGGGGCAGGGACCATCAGTGAAGGAAGGACGGTACGCGAACAAGACGGACAACACACCTCATCGTAGATTCCGACTTGCTCCACGCCTAACATCTTCAGGCCAAGCCAAATGACACCGGCAGTCATTCCACTTCCGCAGCTGGCGACCACTTGGCGCTTGCCGTCCAGGACTTCCTTGGCGCGTTCCGGACCAAGAGACTCGTCGAGAGCTGAAAGGAGGCTTTGGTTGGAACGCAGTCGGGTGTACGTCGCGGGCAATTCCTTTGTGTACTTGGCCGCGATGTCGTCAGGGATGGTATGCGACTCGATGAAGTGGGAGAAGGGAAGCGAGATGGAGTGCGGCATGTGCCCCGAACTGAGGCCGGGTCGGGGCTCTGGGGATGTACCGAGGAATCTAGTTCGAGAGTGAGCAAAAGCCCGACATGGTGGAGAATATCGGAGTACGTACCGTTCACTTGACCTCGCGTCGAGAACGTAAAACGCGTCGGGGTCTTTGGCAGGATCACGCTCCACGTTGGCCACTATCTGGTCGTAATCTGAGATTTGCAGGGCATTAGACCACGCTATGAGCGTGACGTCTAGAGTTACCTTTCACGGCTTGCTCGTCTAGTTGCGGTAGCGGGTATCTTGACTCTTCAATTCTCTCTGGCTCTCCACGCTCATACTCTTGCCCGTGAGCGAGCCAGCCCGGGAGACCGCCGTCCAAAATACTGGACCGAGTGTGTCCAAAGGCCCGGAACATGTACAACGCTCTCGGAGAAGAGAAAACGCCGTGCGTGTCATACCTGCAGAAGAAAAACACCTGAGGAAGAAGCTACCGCGCGAGGGGCGGGGATCACAAACAGTACGACATGTGTGGAAGGCGTGATCCGCATTTGACCTGATAGTGCCTATGCTTAGACGATCCTTCAAAATACACGAGCAATAGCTGCCTTACCACAAAATTCTCGGAACATCGCGGCGTCCGGCATCATATGCGGCAAGCCAAGGGGATGGAAGGACGCGACGCGATCAATGTTGAGGAAACGTGCCTGCGGAATGTGTATCCGTTTAAAGTCCTGGTCGGCGTTGCGAGGGCTGTTGGGCATGTGCCACGACGCGTCCAAGACTACGAGCTCAGGAGACTTCGCAGACTTGGCTCCATCTCTCATGACTTGAAGCTGGGCCGGGGTGACCACGAGAGGACAGGCGTCGCGGAACATGGTCGCGTAGTATCTGCAACCACTGGCTTTGGCTGCGAACGAGGGAGGGATCCGGGTCAGAAGACGAGCAAGCATGAGAGAGACGGAGTGAGATCGTCGCCAGCAAGCCGACAGTGACTCAGACTGCGGCGAGAAGCAAGGGCTCAGTCACTTCAATACGGGGATGAGCTTATTATTATTATTATTATTATTTTCATTCTATCCCTATGAGTCACATATGCGCGTGTAACTACACAGCTAAGAACGTATCCCAATACGGGGATGAGCGGGTTTCAAATGGATGCGCGGAATCCGGATGCGGGATGCGAAGGTCACGTGTACACCTAACCCTAAACACCAAGTATGCGATCATTGAGCCGTCGCCGCCGGATTTGGCTTGCTCGCCGCCCTCGCCATTCCGCTCGTCTCTGCGGCGCACTCTCCACTTTCCTACACTCATGCCATCCGACCAGAGCACCTGGCTCGTTGCCGCGCCCGAAACCGGCGACACCGAAGGCCTTTTTGATGAGCTCACGACCAAACTCAGCGGCAGCTCAAAGGCCGTTCTCCCGCTTAACATCTCACAGCTTGCCATTCCATCCTTCAAGGTCAGCACCCGAAATCGCGCATTATAATGGCGGTGTGTGATTGTCTGACCAACTCTCCATAGACAGGTACACTGGAATCGCTGGTCACAATCTCCGAGGGGCTCCCCAAGCAGGATGCCTTCTTTACAGCCACCGTCGCTAAGACAGTAGACACCCTCCGCAATCTCTTGAACAACGACTCCTCGAAAATGTCTCAACACATTCTGGTCAATGAGCAGCCGGTGGATACGTATCTTTTCAAGGGTTGGTCATGGAATGAGGGCCGGTATGGTGTGCACCGGGGTGTTCGGGAGATGCTTGAGGTCCTGAACAAGGTGCGTCCTCTCAAACATCTGGATCGCATCGTGAGGGTCCTCATAAGCGTGCATTTATGCAGGAGATGATGTCAATCGACAATGTCATGAAGCAGAAACTGAACAGCTACAACCTCGCCAAGGGCTCGTTAACACAGATGCAGCGGAAGAGGACGTACGCCCGTTATGCCGCTCCGCTCGTCGGCATGTCCTGATTGTAATTACCATTTAAAGCGGTAACTTGTCCGTACGATCATTGGTGGATGTCGTCAAGGCCGAGCATTTCATCAGCGACTCGGAGTACCTTCAGACAGTAATTGTCGCCGTTCCAAAGTGAGTCCAGTTTACTTTCGGGGGCTGGTCCATACGTGCATAGAACACATTTAGACAGCTTCACTCAGGAACAACGTGAAGGATTGGAACTCTAAGTACGAGCGGTTGACGCCAATGGTTGTACCACGGTCTTCGACGTAGGTGCTCAAACACAACCCGTAAAAGCAAGCTTGGCTCATCGATTGTCAAGGCTCATCGCATCAGACGACGAGTACAACTTGTACGCGGTGGTGGTGTTTAAGCGTGTGCACGACGACTTTGTGCAAAAGTGCCGCGAAGACAAGTGGGCATCATTCACTGTTTCTGTCTATTCGTACTTATGCTGTACAGGTTTATGGTACGCGATTTCGAGTTCTCGGAAGACGCCATGGCGAGGCAGAGAGAAGAGCTTCAACAAGCGGATCTTACAGAGAAGGAACTCTGGGTGAGTACATCTATATCACTGCTACGCTCTTATGCCAACCCTCGCCACAGACCGAACTTCTGCAAGTCTCGCGAACAAACTTTTCAGAGGCGTTCCAGATCCTCGCGCACCTGAAGGTGCTTGAGCTGTTCATCGAGAGCGTCCTGCGATACGGTCTCCCGGCCCACTACGTTGGCTTCCTCATCAAGGTGAGCCACTCCCCCTCCCTATCCGTGCTTCGCCCGTTCAGCTCACTGTGCACTCATCTTTTCAGCCCGAGTCGAAGATGACGAAACGCACGTTGTCCACGCTCCAGTCGCAGTTCGCTTACCTCGGGCGGCGTTCCGGCACGGCGAAGGGCTCCGCGAGCGGCGCTGGCGCGACGGAAGACTTCGGGGGAGAGTACGCGACGCTGCTCGAGCAGGAGTACTTTGACTTCGTTCTCTTCGAGATCCCCTGGATTGTGCTCTGAGCCCCAGCACCGAAACGCACGACATGACCCGCACCGCACCGATAACGATGCACGACGCCGCCGCGGACGCGCGCCGGAGGGAGGCCTCTGCACGGACTTGAATCATAATGTATTACTTCAGTGCATTTCGGCCGCTCTATATCCCATCACATACCCTGTTTCGCGTTGAGCCCACCGGCGACCATAAGAGATCGTTCGAGACAGTGCCAGTTCTCGGAGCTACATCTCCACACACGGAAAGTAGGGATAAATGTCCAATTTTGATTCGACGACACTGCGTGCGATAGGATACTAATAAATCGGACGGCCGACCAGCCCCAGTCCCCTAAACTAGCGACTAGATAGGATAGGATCGTATCGACACATCTTTTAGCTGCTGCTGCTATGTTACAACGGAATGGACGCGAGCAGAGGGAGTTAGGTACGAAGTACGGGAGACTCGAGGAAGAGAGGGAGAGAGATACGTGGTGACAAACTGGCACAGCAGTAAGATGGGCACGACAGATGGAGACAAATCTTGGCGAGGCGCGATGGAGAGATTCAGGCGCGGAAAGAGATAGTGGAGACTGAGTGAGGGAGGGAGAGGGGAGGATGGCCCACAGGACGCGTGGAGGGAGCGGACGAAGGCGATTTCGAAGTCTAGAAGCTAGTAACGTAGTAGTGATGCGCGGACGACGGGACTGGACTTTGCAGTGGGGGACGTGAGGCGCGTGGAGGAGCGTGAATGGAGGAGCCAGAAGACGAGGACCAGGGCCACGACACGGAACGTTGGAAACAAGACGGAGGAAGATCGGAGCAGGCAGTGTCACGGTGTATGTACATCCAGCGTCGCGCACTGCGGCGAGTCCGTTACTGGGACCACAAACGCGCTTTTGGGAAACGATCGTCCGGACGATGTTCGTCCATCTACAGCATGTGTTTGCGCGCGGCGCGTGCATGACGGTCTCTTAGAGGCCGAGGTTCGAGATGACTCTCGAGACGTCGTCGACGGCATCGTCGTCGTAGTTCATACCCGTTCGGCCCATGGCGTGGCTGGACCCGTTGCCGATAATTGACCCACCGGCGGCCGCTCCGCGAGACCCACCAGGAGGACCGTACACGCTGGGGAACAATGGAGCCGTGACCGAAGTCGGACTGGAGGTGCCGTTTGTCCCGGTGGTGTCGGGCGAGTCCGGACGAGAAAGGCCGGAACCCCGATGGGCCTCGCTGATGCGAGTCAGCGAGAACGTCAAGTCAAGTGATTGCGCGCGATTTGTGAGAGCGCGGGGCTTCGATAGCTGGTGATCCTTGAGCTTGGACTCCAGCAAAGAGTCAGATCCGCGCTTCAGAGCGTCTTCAGCAGTGTGGTGGGTGCGATGCGGAACGCTCGGTCCCTTGGTGACCCGTCAGACGGCAACAACATGGAGGTGAACGTGTGTGCTTACGATGGGCATAGGCGGCCAGTAATCGCTGTTGGATGCTCCCGGCATGTAGTTCGCCTGCGAGTCGAAGTCGTCTTCCTCCTCGAGATGATAGAAGTACGACGGTGAGTTGTTGAACAGCGCCTTGACATCTGGGGAGGAGCTCGCGAGACGCAAGCGCCTGTCGATCATCGACTCCGATGGTCTGCCCAGGTCGGCAGAGTCTATCACTGTCGTCAGCAACGATTCCACAGAAGCGGAAATATGGACGAACTTTGGTGGCGCGTACGAGCCGTCGAAAGGACCTTGCTGTCGAAGTGCGGGAAAGCGTCGGTAAAGGAGTCCCCGCGCTGGTGAGTGCGCGACGTGGCCGATGGGTACACGTGAACATTGTGCTCGATGAGGAACTGTTCAAGCATCTCCCGGGCAGTGGCCAGGTAGTCACTGTTACTACGTTGGCACCGGAACTTGAACGAGCACTCCGTGAGCGCCTCTCCCATCGAGCCGTTTGCGACGGAGGACTTGACGTTAGGCAGGATGGCGACTTGCAGGTCGCGCTTCACGCGGTCAACGAAACCGAGGAAGTCCTGCGACTGGCAAATCCTGGCCAGGTCGGGATGGGGCGGTACGGCCATGTCAGCCTCAAACGGCACATGATCCTGCGATGGGAGTCAGTTCAGTGAATACAGGCGATGGTAGAGAGCAGACGTACGAAGAGCATGGTGGCAGCGATCTGAACCTGCGACTCGGGGCCAAAGATGGTGACGAGATCCGATGCCATCTCCTTGTCAGGGAAGCGCATGGTGCAGTTCGTCTTCGCCTCGATGTCATGGATAAAGATAGACTTCTCTCCAAGAAGGGTGCGGTGATACCGCCGAGGAATAGACACCGTCTCGTTGATGTAGTCCTTATCCTGGACAGCAAACGCGTGAGCAATAGGCTCCGAACCGAGTGCAACCGACATACCTTCGGATTCACGAGTTCCATGACAGCTTGCTTCAGGTTGTCGAGGTTCATGGCGTTCTTAGCAGGCGTACGAGCGATGACGTTGTCCTCGTTGTCATTGTAGCCTCCCATAGCCGCGAACTCTTCGGCGTTAGAGAACTTGACGTAAACACCATACTTCTTCATGATGCGCTGGATGCTGCGTCCGCCGACACCAATAATGCGCTTGTGATACGACTCTGGAACGTGGAACGAGACCTCTGCGGGGAGTTCCTCCTGGAGTAGCGTCAACCCCTGGAGAACTGACACGTCGCTACCAGCGATGTCGATGAGGAAGTTATGTTCGTTGAAGGTCTCAAACTTGATCTTCACGTTCGTGGTCTGCATAATCTTGTTGATCTTCCCGTTCTTCTTGCCGCTGATGAACTCGCGGTGCTCGTTGGCAAGCTCGATTTGGAAGCGTATCTCATGGTGGAAGGTCTACAGGTCGAGTGAGCATAAGTTCCGGACATGAAACACCCCGTCCCCGACTGACCTTGACTATGTCAAGCTCAAGGAGCATCGTTACCGCCGAGCGAACCTCGTGCTCCAGTCCGTGCATCTCGAAGCACATCCCCTTGAAGACGATCTCCGCGCCGGTGGCGTAAGACACCTGCTTAAGGATCATGGAGACTTGAGAGGGGTTCAAGCTCGTGGAAGGCATGAGGGCGTTGAACTGAGCCGGCAGCAGCCACAACGACGCGACATAGAATTGACAAGCCTGCGGATAACCATGAGCGCATGTTCCAAGATTAAGGCACGTCCTCAACGTACCAGTTGCATAATAGACCTGATGGTACGCTGAACGTTGACTCGGTTGTCGCCGATAACCGTGATTAAACTGGTGGAGCTACCGATAGGAGGGAATTGAATGAAGGTGGCATTGTCGTGCATCAAAGTCTTCAGGTCCTCGGCACGTTCGGTTACCATCCAGTCCATCTTGCGAGGGAGGATGGCGCTGTCTCGAGAGATGAGCTGCTTCCCCTGTTCCCACCCCGCGTTAGCCGAGAGATGACACTTCAAGATGGCTGCGCACCTTCGTCAGGGACATCTGTAGCAACATGTCGCGCGCCCGTTGTACTCCGAAGAACTCCCCCGTGATCCAGATGGTGTTCATGTTCGCCTTATTCTGGGCCGTTGGGGAGCCGTTGGGCGGCGACGGGTTCATGTCGGGGCCTACAACTCCCTGCAGGGGAGAAGGGAAGTAGATGTTCGTAGCCGTCTCCTCCTGGATCGTCTGCAGCACATTGCGCTTCCGCCCGGCGATGATAGAGTGAAGCGTGTTCTCAATCTCGCAGAACTCGGCGTGCAGTCCGCTCTGTTCGTTGAACGAGGGTTCAGCGGGGTGCTGTGGTGGCATGGGTTGAAACGGGAGGGGGAGGGACACTCACCAACTCATCGAGCATGACCAGCAGACGCACACGCGCAAGGTCGACCGAGTCCCCATGCCCTGTAATGACGAGCTCGCACACCCTCTCCGACTCGAGCCCAGTCCACCCCGCGGTACTGGTGATCCCATCCGGCAGCGTGCGCGTGGAGAGCGAGAGCGGACTGTTGACCACCGCTATATGCGCGTACGTCTGCGAGGCGATGTCGTCCAACCGCCGGCGGACCTCCGGCTTAAGCGCGGGCTTGGACGAAGGAGAATCGAGGATCTCTGAGCGCGCGACTCTGATGGAGGCTCGGTTCTGGCGTTCGCAACAAGCGCGGGGGGAAGGGATGAGTGACCAGTTGGGGCGGGTGGCTGGGGAAGGGGGCAAAAGAGTGGCGCATACCTGGATGGGAGAGCCCTTGAGCAGCATGCCCCTAGCTAACATGACCTGGGGGTATGCCCCGAGACCTGGAAGTTCCACGAGCGACCCTGGTCGGCGGGCGTGAACGAGACGTGGACGCCGTGGATGCTCATAGCGAGCATGGCGAGCTTCTGGAGCGCATCGTAGTCGGCGGCGGACGCGGAGCCTTGGGGGTCTGCGAGGCCATTGGGAGGCTGTTGGATCTGGGAGTAGGAGCTTGCGCGGCGCAGCTCTGAGCGGGGGTGGAAGTCAAGCGAATTGGTGGGGGAATGAGCGTGTCGTAGACGACGAGGGTAAGTGAAAGATGTGGTGTAGATTTCCATAGCCTGTCAAGTCCTTGGATGCGCTTGAATGTGGATAGACGATGCGAGTGTAATACAGCAGGAGCGAGCAGGAGAGCGGATGAGGTGTAGGGAGACAGGGGGGTATGGAGACGGAGGGGGTATGGACAAAGTGGTATCCGAGAGAGGGCCCCGCGCAGCCTCGAAGAAGAGAAGGAGGCCGGTCGTCGTCGTGAAAGAAGGACGAAGAGCGAGAGCAAACGTATAGGAGCAGTGAAAGGAGTCGATGAAATATCTCGGCCCTCTGGCCACCCAGCGCTGGCCCGGCGCCTGCACCCAGCTCCGCCAGCCGCCCGCTGCCAGCCTCTGTCATACAGACCTCCAAATTTTAGCCCCCCAGGCGCACCCCTCTCCCCGTAATCGATCGTGGGGCATACAGACAGGCGGGAAAACATCGCTCGGCATTCGCTGTGTCTACTACAATACTGCGAAGCCCTCCACCGGCTGCCAGTCGTTGTTGATGTCCTCCAGGTCGAACAACTTGGAGAAACAGCGCAGCCCGGGTGTCGAGAAATGGCGGTATGGCGAGTTCCGGTCGAGCTTGACCCCGCACCGATAGCAGAAGTGCTGCCCGCACTTTGCACATGTCATCTACAGATCGACTCCGATCAGCGTCGCGGCCCTTCATAAAGACACTCCGGGGGTACGCACATGATTGCACCCTGAGTGTTTCTCATAGCGCATTTCGCAGCCTGGGCATGGTCTTCCCATCGACTTTTCGACCCACTCGTAGAACGCCCGTTCTTGCTCGAAGTCGGTGACGAGCCTTTGCAACGGGATCTTGCCGTAGCGCAGCTCCATGGCCCTCTTCTCTTTTGATCCATCTTCCAGCGCCATGTATTCAAGCAGGATGGCTTTAGTGGCCGAGATCGGACAGTTTGCGACCGGACCATGCCTGTAGCCATGTCAGCGCGCATGATGACGGAAGAATATGGAGGCTAACATACCATGTCCGCTTGCAGTAAGCACAGAATGAGTATCCACAGTTCGAACAAGTCCGCAGGCGGGCCCAGGGCGAGTCCTCCTCGACATTGGCCTGACGCGGCACAGGAGTCTGGCACATGGCCATCGGGCAATGAACGAGGGTGGGATCTGTCCGCCAACGTCTGATGAATTGTCTCGTGTGAATCGACCCGACTAGGCTTACCTTTCTCTAGATCCCGCTTCATGTGGAGCCATTTCCATCGCAGGATCTCCTCCTCGGTGACGATACGCCGAACTTCCTCCTCGGTGGCCTCCTTATGCTCCTTGACACAGCCAGGGTCTGGACAACCGACACGGCCAACCTCGCCCTCTTTAATGCAGAGTTTCCAGAAATCCTCGAGACAGGAGCGACAGAAAACGTGAGAGCAGGAGAGCATGATGCAGTGTGCGCCCTTGATAGAAGTCAGACACACTTCACACTCGTAGGAGTTCTGAGAGAAACGCGCGGCGTCGGTTGACGTGCTGTATTTCTCCAGAGCGGGTAGGAGAAGGGTGGGAGTTGGGTGAAAGATGCTGATTGAGCACTTAGCAGGGTAGGCTCCTGGGTAGGAACGAAGACGGCGTACCGAATGACACGCCTGCCACTGTCCAGCGACGTCAATGACAACTCCTCCAAAAATTCGCCGCTCCTGATCCATTCCACCCAGGTATAAAGGACGCCTTCACCTTCTGACCACTTTGCGGCAAGGAGCTCGAGGAATGACGTGCCTTCGGTGGCCATCCATGAGTGCGTGGCATGAACAGCTCGTATTTGTGGAGGCATGAATGGATAGGTGCGGGGTAGACATAAGTCAAGTGAAATTGGAGGAAGGGTAGAAAGGAAGAGGAGGCGAGCATTCTGCGTAACGTCTTGAGGCGTGGACGACATGTCGTGCTTTAACGCTTCGTCCTGCACCGTAACAAGTGTGGGTTCAGAGAACTCCACAGGAACCTCGAGCCTGATATTTTGACCAGATGCGCCCGAAGATATACAGGCGGGATAAATCGACTGCAAGTGAGGCCCCTGTTAATGCATGCAGTTATGGCACATTGAACGATGCTAGCGCTCACTTCTAGCACCTCCCGCTCCTCCTGCTGCATCGCCGCGCATTGTTCGAGATCGATACCGTCCAATGGTGCAATCGTGGTGCTTGCTGTTCGTGTCGTAACGGGCATAATAAACGTGATCGAGAGTGAGCCTGAGTGAGCGTACTGAGAACTTTTGCGGGGCTGCTGAGGCACAAAATCGCTCGGCGTCGGGTCAAGATTGCCAGTGCTGACTTGATAAGCTGCCACACCCCAGACAATTCATCTGCCTTTCTCCGTGTCAATCCGAATAGGAGGAGGGTGAGGATGAGGAGGACTGGGAAGGGACGGCCACTGGCCTCCGACCAGACAGGCAGGAGACCGAGTGTGCGAGCCCGCGGGACGCGGCAAATGAGCGGCTTATCGCTTCGACCGATCCGGCGATGACGTAGCGTGCCGGTCCAATCGCCATCTCACGCTTCTTGCCGGTCACAGTGGATGCCGAGGGGTCACCTCGGCAACATGGCCGTGACGCTCTAAGCTTTCAGCCAATGCCAATTACGGACCCAACCTCCCTGCAACATGGCTGCGCCCGCTGCCAACTCGCAGCCTCCTCGTGTCCAACAGCGGCCCAGTCTCTCGTGCACTCTCCGGGCCATCGCTGCTTTCACTCGACACATCTCATCAATCGCAGTGTGACACGAGCCCCACTGGAGGTTAAATGAGCCTACCTTATTCGGTGGCTCGATGCTAGGCTGAACCGCCGGGTGATCCTGCCACGGTGTGTTTTGCAGAATCTCGTATCAAAGGAATCCCGGCATCCCCCCAGTCCCGTATCAACCCCGTCTGGACGTGTCGCTGGTGCCGGTGGTTTTGTGTTGGTGTGTACTGCGGGTTAGCAACGTTCCCGAGTCCACACGAGATATCCCGAGGAGCATGCGATACACAAGTACAGCCGATATGGCATGCAGTCATGATATACAAATACTGGTTACCCTGCTTGATACCCAACCGAAAGAGCAACACAAACCCCGATAAAAGGACGACCTAAGAACCCCGAGAGATCATGCGGAAATGACTTTGTTGACCGGCAGCGATGGTCGTGAGGTTTTTTCCGACAAGCCGTAGTACAAAGGCCGGGCTCGGCCTCATCCCGCACGAGGGCACTTTTCCACTCGTGTGAGAGCACCCTGTGACGGGCAACTCCGGTCAACATCAAGGCAATCTGCCCTGCTACAGCAGCGAGGACGAACTTTGGGGAGCAGTAGCGCATCTTCCAGGCTACGAACGATGATTATGGCCCAGTGGTGGCAACTCGAACTTCCTGGACCGCGCTTGCGGTTATGACTGTTGACGAGCTCGACTGCAGTGTCGCTATACGCCTCGAGAGAACGGAGTACATTGTCATTGACTTGCCCCAGCAAGATTTTGCCGCCATACGGGCCGGACGGATGATTACCGGTCAAGGGGACGCGCCGTGTCACCCTGGAGTCGTACCGACCGGTGAAATCAACGCACGCCTGTCCCCATGGGAGCAGCATGTCAGTTATTCAGTAGTGGTAGGCAATGTAGCGATACACCCGTACCTCATACACAGTGGCGTATGCACGGTCATTGGCCTCGTAGCTCACAGCAAGCGTCCAATGTTTGGGCGCATTTTTCGAAGGAGCCTCATACCACACAAGCCATAGATACGAGCCCATGATACTGTTCAGGGGGAGTGTGAGGATACGCCTTTGACATAGCAGGCTGAAGAGATGGCACTCACAGAGGTTGAGCAAGTGGAGCGGCGGTATCAAGACGAGTACTCCTGAACTGTGTGTGAGAAATGACGGGACCTGTTCGTGGATGCAGGATAAACCTTGGAGAGGTAGTCTCGGAGTCGTGGGCAGGGAGAAGTATAGTCACCACAGCTGGTGCATGCGGGTCGATGGCGGTGGGTGGGACAGATAAAGGAGAGGTATATAAGGGTACAATCGATGCAGCCGAAGAGAAATGGGGAACAGAGGCTCGCCGGCAGAGGGCATCTGTGAGCGTCTTGGGCCATTCAGCAAAGCAACCGCTCCGCGGCGGTTTCGGAGACGTCCATCGAGCGCCTCCCGATCACATCTCGGGCACGTGCCCTGCTTTTCTTCTGCCGCTGGCCTCTCGCCGTTCGCGGTCGTGTTTTTCATCTCGTCCTCTGCCCCGGTCTCATGTCCTGCTGAACCTCCACCGAATATCGCAAGCAAGGCCTACCGCTTCTGGCACGAAAGTAGACACTCGCTTCCTCCGGTCTCCGACATGTCTGGCCCTCAAAATGCGCAGGACTTCATCCGTGCGCTCAAAGCAGCCACGGACCCCCCACAGGCTGGAGGTCCCTTGAAGATCGAGATTGCGCGCCAGGCATGGGATAACACGTCCATGTATGTGCCAAACAAAGCGGAGGCGATCGTGGAATGGCTACTTTCTATCATGCTGAAGGACAAGTCGAGGCCACCGTACGTCCCCTTCTCGTTTTTCCTGGCCTTTCACTAGACTTATCAGACACCAGCTCCGAGAATCCGCTCTACGACTCTCGTTTTTGGGGTCTCTTGTCTGATGTCCTCTGTGTTCCTCATGCTGCAAGAGCAAGCGACCACGGAAGAGCGATCCGAGCCTGGATGGTACCCCTCCTGAACCGCATCCCCATTTCCCCAATCGTCCTCTCCTACCTTGAGGCATATCACTCTGGATGCAGGGATGCAGTCTTCGGGTTTGAAATCGCCGCACGGTGCATCGCGGTCCTCTGGCCTCTCGCTGCCCCCAAATTCAACCCTGAAACGTTGCTTGAGAGCTTTGGTGCGGTTATTCGGCTCGGCGCGAGCGCGAACGCGCCAGTTTCGCCATTCAACCTGCCTCAAACATTAGACGTGTCTCGCGCGCTCACCGCGATCGTCTCTTCATATCGCTCCTGTCTTGCCAACTGGGCGGCCAAACGGAAGGTGCGTGGTCTGAAGGTGTTCTTCCCGGGGAAGACGGACGGCTGAGGTCATCTCTGCTAGCATTTGTACACGTTGTTTCTCGGGCGACACCTGTCTTCCTGGCTGCAGTTCGTGTCGCAACACCGAGAAGGTGAGGTGGGGACCTTGATCGCGGACATCTACGATGCCGGCATCGAGACTATGTTTGGGCTAGAGACGATGAAGCAGGCGGCAGCCGACCACAAGCACGATGCAACGTTGTCAGAAGCCTTAATGGCCGTGCCCCCCGATTGCTTCGAGGCTGTCCTTCGCAGTCTTCCTATGCTTTTCGGCTCCTACGTCCAGAGCATCAAGCGGCATAAAAACGCCATATTCAGCCAAGGATCCAGTCACGCTGCAAGCCATATCGCCGAACAAGTACAACGTGCCGCCATGTCGTTGTATGCGGACTGTATCTCTTTTGCGCGGAAGGTAGACGATCTGCCTTCGTGGGAGTGTCGAGTACTACTACTAGAAGTCGTAGAACGGGACAACCTGGTAAATGCGGCCGACGAAGATTCACAGGCACTGCTTGGACAGGAGAGAGACTCTGCCTTGCAAACGTTGGGAGACTCATGGAACGGTTCGTACATACTCGCGTTTGTAGTCATTACGTACGCGCTCAAATATATCCCGTTTCACCCAGAGCAATATGCTCAGCGAAATGATTGTGCTGTGAAGCTCCTGGCATCTCTTACACGACTCGACTACGACTCTACGTCTCCCTCATTTGCGCTTGTTTTACCGAAGATGGTGGCGGTGAGCTTTGATGCTACGATGGTCCGTCTTCTCGAGCCAACATTCCCAAACACCAGATGCATCGCAATGTGCCTTCCGCAACGCAATTCCTCAAGCTTCTTGTAGAGTACGACTCGAAGACGCGAAGCATACCATCCTTCATCGGGCACGTTTGTGAAGCCTTCTCCTCTCGTCGCCTCCAACGGATCCCTGGGGGTGCTAAAGCGGCCTATCGCATCGCTTGCAACGGGCCGCTCACCAGCATTACCTTCTACGACGAGCTCGCCCGCGCAGTCCACAACTTCCTTACGCCTGGGCAAGTTCTGGGCGCGATCCAATACGTCGCACAGCGCCTCGAGGACGCATACACCGGCTTTCTCGACGGCGCGGCGCGGCGCGCAGCCGATAGCGGAGATGGTGCGCGCAAGCGGCGCAAGAAGGACCGGGACCGGGACGCCCATGAAGAGAGCGGCGAAGACGACGGCCACCTCGCCGTATCGTTCGTACTCGTCGCACGGACCGCAGCCGCGGTGCTCCGGGCGATACCACTGCACACGCTCACAGAGGACGTACGCGCGGAGGCAGAGCGGGCCATCCTCGGTGTGCACGCTGCGGTCGTAGGGCGGGCGCTGGCGGACGGGTTCGGAACTGGGCAGGGTGGCCGCCGCGAGTCTTGGTCGTGGCAACTCGTGTTGGCCGGAGCGCTGCGGCTGCACTATAGCCTAGCCTTGACCCACGGATTGCCTACGCAGCCACCGCTCGAGCAGGAGATTGCCGAGGTGACGCTTAGCTGCGTAGAAGATGAGGGCGTCATTCCCGAATTGGTAGTGGAAGTAGTGAGTGAGCTATTGATGTGTTCAGCAGTCAAGACTGACTATGCACTTTTAGTTGCGGACCTTGATGCACCATTGCACTACCTCCACTTTTGACCACTCCTCCCTGTTTGAGCAGTCGCTCAACTACTTGGCTGCACACCTACCGAATGCAGAGAATACATGGTCCGGAAAAGCGCATCTTCTGGAGTCACACTCGACAGGTGCTGTGGCTGCACTGCAACTTCTTGTAGATCGCTGGTTACCAGAGTTTGAGTAGGTCGACTACACCCGTTGAACACGCGCCGGTATTGATATTTCTTGCAGCGCTTGGGCCAGCATCCCGCAGCTTCAACGCCTCTGTCGATTGCTGATCAGTAGCGACTTGAGCTCGTTCAGCGCAGGTACACAAGCTATGAGCCTTCGTTCCATTTTGGTCACTACCCTTCACGATGCGCAGTTCTGGGAAATGTCAAGGCTACAAGGTGCGAACGGGTTCTATGAAGTTGAGCATCAGCTAACGAGCAGATTAGACTCTTTCCTGACCGTTCTCAACGAGCAGACCGTCTCCCTTGACGAGATCGATCTGGCGAAGACCGTTGCCTCTCTATCCGCCAAATCATCGCGTCTTCCAGCCGACGCGATACAGAGCATCACCTCCGCATACAACGTGCTTGCTTTGACCCCCTTGGAGTACATTCCGCGGTCAATGCATTTAGCCTTCCTCAAACGAGGTTTCGCAGCCGACGCGGCACTGTTGTCAACCCTGCGGTATGCAAAGAAAGTCCGAGTTTCTGAGTCTCAGCTGGTGGTTGTGCGAGAGGTATTATGTCGATCAATGGCCTATTTGGACACAATAGAGTCCCTCGTAAGCATTTCACCTTCCTTTGGTATGAATCTAGAGCTCATTTTAGCTCTCAGGCAGACTCGGTGTACTGGCCTTACGTGCTCGCTTCGGACCAGGGAGTAGCCGATAACACCAGTGGACTTACCTCTGTAACGAAGGACCTGATTGACATGTACCAAGGGTGAGTCTTTGCGTGTCCTGTGTTCTCGGGAAGCAAGGTCGACCTTGGATTTTCAGATCTCTTCTGCGCTCAGCGAAACGAGCTCCGGAGCCCCTCACTGCTCTTGCGAGTAAATATGCTCAAGGATTCACTTCGAGGACCCCGAGCATGTCCGAAAGGGCGGCTCTGCTGCTTGTGGACAGTATCGTTCAGGGAGTTCCCGCTTCATCGTGAGTTGGTTCCTTGAAACGATGTGAAGACGAAAGTAACCACCGAGTATCAGACTACCAACCCAGTGCGTTGATGGGATCCACGCGCTCCACACAAGTATGGTCAAGTTCACCACGATGGTCTCTTCCGGCACCTCAACGGGGAGCATTCCTTTCAACGAGTATTCACTGGACGTCTGGTCTCATGTGCGCATTCTTGGTCACTGGCTTGGCCTTGAAGGTAGGTTGGGCCATTCACGTGCGTGCATGCCATGGAACTCATTTTGATAGCAGATAGATTACCTCAGATCAGCAGGAAACTCGCCGAGAGGCTACTATCGCATTCAAATGATATGCAACAAACTGTCGCTCTAGCACCGATGATCGTGTCCATCTTGTTTGGGGAAATTAACGCCTTGGACTCAGAGCATACGGGAGAACATATCGAGTATGTTGTGGTAACCTACATCGCTTTGGTCCGCATATGCGGACTTCCAGGTACGTCTACGTGTTTTACCTCATCTAGACATTTCCGTGATGACATTGCGAGTAGCCCTATCTGGACTTGACACAAGGCTAGCGACTGCTTGCAAAGCGCTCCCTACATCCGCTTTTGCGGCCATGCTGGATGTTGTCTATGAAGAGCTTCCTACACAAGGAAAATTGGGCCCTGAAGACGTGTCCAGCCTCGTACATTTCTCTGCTCTTCTTTTGCACGATGCACCAGAAGGTAAATCTCCTTCAATTGCGCCGAGGGTGACTCAGCTAAAAGTTTGTTGCAGGTACCTCCAAGACATGCCAAGCGTTCGCAACGAAGTGCTTGAACCTCTTCGCCGACGACCGTCGGTTCATCGACATTCCTGCTGTCCGCCACGAAGCTCTGGACTTCGTATTCATGCAATGCAGCGACCGGGTAGGACCCTCACACGGACTTCGTATACATCATGCTAACGACTGTGCACTTGCCAGCCCGCATCCCTCCGCACAGCTGACCTCTCCGGCATCTGGTCCTTCATCGGTGCTCTCCTATCAGGCTCCCAGACGCACGACGCCTCTACCGACCTCGCCGTCTTCCACGGCATCGTCAACACGCTCAGCGCCCTCGTCCGCCTGCGCCGCGACCTCCTCCTCCAGACCCTCCCCCACCTTGGCCAATCTCTCCGCCAGCTCGTCGCGTGCCTGCGCGCCCCCCGCCCCCAGCTCGGGGGGAAGCAGAGCCGACTCGTCATGGACAGCCTCCCGCGCTGGGTCGCCGCGCCTCCACCCTCGTCCACCTCCGCCTCGTCCACCTCCGCACCAATCGGCGCGGCAGAGAGCAAGGCCCTCGCACGCCTGCTCACGACGCTCACGACGAAGACGCTCGTCCGCGCGCCGCAGCGGGAGCAGCAGCAGGGGCAGCAACAGCCGGCGTCGCTCGCGCGGCCGTTCGCGCGGCACGCGGCGTACGTGCTCACCGCGTACGCGGGCGCGGTCGCGGACCCGCTGTGCGTGCTCGCCGCGCCGGTGCGGCGGGAGCTTCTGCCGGGCTTGTGTGCGCTGTGCGAGATGCTTGGGGAGCACAGCAGGGACGCGGTGATGGCCGCGGCGCTCGACGCGGGCGGGAAGGCGGCGATGAAGGCGCTGTGGAGGGAGTACGAGAAGCAGCGGTACGTCGGGAAGGGGTGATGGATGGAGGTGCCATGGTATGGTCTATTTGACGGTGATCTATGGTACTATGTAGCTACTCTATGACCCGCCCACGCGATCCAAAAGTACATATGGTGATGTTCTTCTTCCATTGTCCTGTGCGTTACGTCGAGTGTTTAGTGCTTCGCCATACCGCGGACGTAGACGTTGTTGTAAGACCGAAGGCCGTTGGTCTTCGTCACAGAGGGGACGAAGCCGGCCGCCTTCTTATTCGCGGCGAGATCGCGAATGACGGTTAGAAGGTCCTCGACGGCTTCAGGCGAAGTCTGGATGTGCACTACGAGACGTGAGCCGCCGACCTTGAGGGGGTCTGGGAGGCTGCTTGCGCGCTCGACGATCTCCGCGTAGCTGACACCAATCGGCGAAGGGTCGAAGAACACCTACGAGACCGCTCAGTCTGATTTGAAGGAGGGATGCAGGGAACAGCCCGCACCATGCAGGTATCCACAGTGATGATCTCCACGCCGAGCTCAACAAGACCGGTCTCGAGCTTGCGCGTGAGAGCGTGGACGTCGATCAGTTTCGGGAAGTTGTGCGTGAGGGCGTACGCCGCTGCGCCGGCCATGAAACCGGTCTGGCGCATGCCACCACCGAACATCTTCCTGAACCAGCGTGCACGAGCGATAAATTGCTTGCTACCGACCAAGCACGAGCCGATAGGTGCACCTGGAGCATAACGTCAGACATGGAGAACTCTGGCAGTGTTCGACAGACCCACCAAGACCCTTGCTGAAGCACAGGCTGACGGTGTCAAAAGGCGCCAGGAGCTCGTCGAGGGGAGTGCCGGTCTCCGCGGCGACGTGCCAGATCCGTGCCCCGTCGAGGTGCATATTGATGCCATTGCTGTGAGCGTACTCAGAGATCCTGAGGATCTCATCTTGAGGCATGATTGTGCCGTTGAGCGTGTTCTCGAGTGAGATCACGGTTGTTGGGCAGGTATGAATCTCCTCCCCGAGGACCGCATGCTCCTTAACGTCTTCGAGAGTTATGTGGTGGCCTGCGAGGAAGTGTCAGGGGGTTGTAACGAGGTACATGGTCGACCCAGACCTACCGTTCGAAGGGATAACCATCTGCGCATGAGCGCCGGAATGATGGGCCAGACCGCCAACTTCGTACCTGCCGTCAGAATGAGATCCCCGCAGCTCGGCAAGGGCTCTGTGACGGCGTACCGGACAATGTGTGAGCGGTGGTCACACAACACCGCGTAAGGAGGTTGCTTGAGGTGCGTCCTCAGGGCGAGCTGATTGGACATGGTGCCAGAGGGGACAAACAAGGCCGCCTCTTTGCCGGTAATGTTGGCCATGTGGGCCTCCAGGGCCTTGGTGCAGGGTTCGTGGTAGACGTCATCGCCGACGGAGGCGCGGGTGGCATAGAGGTACATCTCCAGGGTGGGTACTATATTGCTATGAGGGCTGCGAATGATGACACAGAGTGAGTCGGCCAACCTGTGATGGTATCCGCTGGACAGAAAGATGTTACGGTCAATTAAAGATGTGAGCAGGGGCTGCAGATATGACGCACAGAGGAAGCTGCGCGAGACCTCCCTGATCCCTCTCTTGTTGTCCTGCGCGCCCGACGTTCACGGGACATGCAGTACGCACAACAGCGTTGACTCACCTCCTCCTGGGTCAGGCTCAAGATGTCGAGCTTGATTTTGTCGGCGACCTGAGCGCGGGCGGCGTCCATGCTTGCGAATCGAGGGGCGAGGGGAGATAGACGGCTATGGACCGGGAACTTTGAACGGACGAGGAGACGAGAGAGGGAGTGGAAGAGGGTCATGGGAGGACATGGATTCAGAGCTAATTTAATGCCAACCAAGATCCGGGAGGTGGGAACGAGTCAGGCCCCGACTGCGAGCTTGCTCAGCGACTCGGCGAGACCATTGCATGGAGAGTCCCATGCAGCGGCTGCCCGGCCCGGACCCGATGTCAAGATTTCTTGCAGGCGCCAGAAGATTATCGCCTCCCACGTGGGTTCTTCCCTTGTCGTCCTTCGGTCCCGTCTGCTCGTGGTCCTCTGCTTGTCCACCTATTTCGTCTCTGCTCGTGCCTCTGCCTTGACACTTTTGTCCACCACCGCCTGCACAATGGGAAACGTATGCATCCTTCGATCTCATTCTCCGTCGACCTACTCAAATCTTGGGTGCGATGGCAGGGAGCCAAGGCAGCTCAGAAGCGGGAGAGGAATGCTGCGAAGGCTGGTGGCACGGCCAAGAGCCAGACAAAGGCCAACGAGGCGGCAAAGAACATCATCTGCACCGTGTGCCGACAGACTTTCGTGCGTATCTTCTTCCCCACTCATTGTTGCACCTGCGCTCTGACCCTTGCCTCAGCTTCTGACAACCCGTGCGCCTGCGTGAGTGCACTTACCGCGCCACCCATCCCAACACCCTCTCACATCCTTCGTAGGCTGGAAGAGCATGCATCGAACAAGCACAGCAAGAGCATGGCGGACTGTTTCCCCACCTTTGGGCAGTAGTCCATTCGCCTTCATTTTCTGTACATTGTGTTTTTTGGTTTATGATCTATACCTGTCTTGCTTCCGACTTCACGCGATGTGCCGCCTGGCTGCGAATCGAAGGGTCTGTCGGTGAGTAAGATTAGAATGAACATAAGGGTACAAATAGGCGTGCGCTGTCATCCGACCGCCACACGCATCTAGCATCACTCCTGCCTCTACATGCTGAACGCCCCGGGGGCGCCTCCGCCTGCCGCTGCACCCAATGTCTGCATCTTCTCTCCGACCTTCTTGTTGACGGCGAAGAACTTGGCGACACAGCGGTCGATGCAGACGCTCTCGCCCTTGTTGAGATCACCCTCCGTGTATCGTGTGCTGACGCACTTGGTGTGACATGACCTGCGAGAGGGTTAGCATGAAGCCAGCGCGCGCATGCCTCGGCGCGTGGCACTAACGTGACGAGACGGTTGAAGATGTCGGTGATGAGCTCGAGTCTGAGGGGAAGGTCAGCGGCATGGCACGCGCGCGCTCAATGTGGCACTCACTCCTGCGTGGCCTGCTCTACACGGTCCTGGTTGACACCAGAGGGACTGCCAGCTGAGGGTCCGCGTCCGAGGAAAGACATTTTGGAGAAAAGAGAGACGGAAGGAGCTGGCGATGGGTGGGGTAGGCCGGGCGAAGACGAGAGCGACCGTGGTCGGTGGACGAGGAGTGACGCGAAGACGCCGCGCACGTCCGCGCGTCATGAGTGCCGTTGCCTGATTGGGAAAAGAAAAGTTTGCGCGTGACCTCCCCGCGCAGATCGAGCTCGCGGCAAGCACTGAAGCAACTTGCTCTTCTCCCTCCCGCACCCTCCTTTGACCCTCTCGTGGACCGCATTCTGCGCGCACCTTCATGGAGCGCGCCCGTACCATGCCAGAGTCCTCTACGCTCGCCGTCCACCGGTGTCGTTTCGTCGACTTCACCCCTTCCGCGGTTACAGCGCTCTGCTTTCCTCCCCTTCCGCTGCCGTCTATCAAGGGCAAGAAGGCCGCCTCAAAACAAGGGTTCCCTGGATTTGGTCCACTGGTCATCGGGCGTGCGAACGGGAACATCGAGCTCTGCGAGTGGACAGGCTCAAATCCTCGCAGTCCTGCTTCCCAGGCATGGGTAGTCCACAAGGTATGCAACCCTTTCACTCTCGCTTCGTGCGGCTCTCACAGGTACTACAGACTTTGGCCGGACCATATTCGTCAAAAGTTGAGTCGCTCGCGCTCACATTCCGCTCCCCTCGGCGAGCCGCACAAGAAGACATACCCTCATGGTCAAATCTTCGGCTCTTCAGTGCCGGCGGAGGCAGCGAGCTGGTAGAGTGGGATATTGAAAAAGGGTGTATTAAGGCATGTTCAGCCGCCTTCTTTTCGCGAATGCGTTTCCAATCTGTGCGCGTACTTTATAGCGCACCCTGAGCTCTCAAGGAGGAGCCATTTGGTCCATTGCGTCGAACCCGGCCTCTACTATCCTTGCTCTCGGCTGCGAAGATGGATCCGTCCGGTTGGTGTCCTTGCTCTATGAGGAGCTCGGCCATTTGCGCCGTCTTGACAGAGTGAAGAGCCGCATCCTCAGCATCGCATGGGGCCCTCCCACCCCTCAGCAACCCAACACTACCGCGGATTCAGATTCTGACGACGACGATGACGTGTGGACAGACTCCTGGCTTGTCACTGGCTGCTCTGATAGCAGTTTGCGCAAATGGGACTTTGCCAGTGGACGGGTGCTAGAGCGGATGGGGACAGACAAAGTCCGGGGAGAGCGGACGTTGGTGTGGGCCATTGGTGTAGTAGGGTACGTGATCTTCATACACGACGGTCAATTCATGCTGACGAACTTTTTCTCAGCGACGGGACTATTGTCTCAGGCGACTCCATGGGGCACGTCAAGTTCTGGGACCAAAGAACTTGCACCCAGCTCCAGAGCTTCCCGGCACACGCCGCAGATGTCCTCTGCTTGACCATTGGCGCAGACGGCACTTCCGTGTACACGTCTGGAGTCGACCAGAAGGTCACGCAGTTCGCCTACGTCAAGACCTCTCGCACGACCAACGATCCCTCACCCCTGGCACCACGCGGGATGGCGCGATGGGTGCAGACATCTTCACGCAGGTTACACTCGCATGACGTTCGTGCGCTTGCGATTTGGCCGCCACACACACCACTCCCTTCTTCGCACCAAAGACACTTCGCAGAAGACATCGCGCCGGTGCTCGTCTCAGGCGGACTCGACATGTCCGTGGTCGCCACCCCAGCTGCATCGCCATCTGCGACGCTTTCCGGCAAGGTCACCAACCCGCTAGTGACAAGCACCCAAGCTACCTTTGTGGATGCGTATCATAGGCGACTGGCGTACTCGAGCGGACCAGCGAGCGGGTCTGCAGTGCATCTCGCAAAGGATGCGAGACTGGTTCTGTGCACGCGCGACGCAGGCGTCACGGTTTGGCGGATACCGAAGAGGAAGCGGAGGAACGAGGAAAGCTTGTCCGACGAGGTGGATCCCGACTCGGCAAAGGAGGACAACTGGGAGCGCGTGCTGGACATGGACCTCAACGTACAGACGAACATTTCAGCTGCAGCCATCTCGGACGACGGCAAGTGGATTGCCGTTGCAGATTGGTACGAGACGAAGCTCTTCCAGCTGCTGAACGAGGTGAGTTACCATTCATCCATATGCTTATCATCTGTCTAACGACAACCAGCAGAACGGCGATCTCAGACCACGGCGAATGCGGGATTTCTCTTCCCTCCTGCAAGGCCAATTGACGGAGTCGGTTACGGGCGCATCCTCCCTCACTTTCACGCCAGACTCCTCAAAACTGATTGTCGCTACGTCCATGTCCGCGACGTTGGTCGTTATTGACCTCGGCGACGGTGCGCGGTCTCCAACCGTCCTCCGCAAGTTCGAGCAACATCGCATGCGAGACAACATCGTCAAGGGCAGGTTCGTCAAACGCCGCAAGCACGCACGCCAATCTACCCCCGACGGCGACGTAGCTATGGCCGACGAAGACGCTGAGCTCACTCCAGGGGCCGACAAAGATGGTGCCGCAGACGACTCGGGGTCTGAGTCGGACTCGGACTCGGACGCCTCCACGCGCGTGCACACGACGATCACCCGGCTCGCGGTGAGCGCGGACGGCCAGTGGCTCGCGTCCGCCGACGCCCGCCGGCGGACGCACGTCTTCAACCTCGACGCGGTCCAGCACCACGCTGCGCTGCCCACGCTCCCGCAGGCGGTGCACGCGCTCGCGTTCGACCCCACCTCCCCCGCGCTCCTCGTCCTCGGGCTCGCGGACAACACGCTCGAGGTGTACAACGCCGAGGCGCGCACGTTCCCCCGCTGGGCCCGCGCGCTCGTCCACGCCGTCCCGCAGCGGTTCGTGCAGCTGCACGACCCCGTGCTCGGCGTCACGTTCGACCCCGGGCGCGGGGCGGGGCGCAAGGGGCAGGCGCCCGAGCAAGGGGAGGGCCAGAGCGCGCTCCCGCCGAAGACGGCGCTGTTCTGGGGCGCGACGTGGATGTGCAAGGTGATGCTCGCGGAGCGTGTGGGGTGGGGCGGGTTTGAGAAGCGGAGGCGGAACAAGCGGAAGGCGGAGGCGGGCCCGGATGGGCGCGTCGAGGTCAGCGGCGCGGGCGGGGAGGAGGGGCAGCAGGGGCAGGGGCAGCAACGGAACTTCAAGCTCGTGACGCATTACCGGCCGATTCTGCTCGTCGACTTCGTCGCACCGGGCGAGCTGGTCGTTGTCGAGCGGCCGCTGGTGGACGTGCTGGCGAAGCTGCCGCCGGCGTACTTCAAGCCGAAGTATGGGGCGACGTGAGGTGGAGTCGTGCGTCAACGACGCAGTCTATATCGTGTGTTGTTGATACGCTAGAGTCTATGTACATGATGTGACCTAGTAGTTTCAAAAGTCAAAGTAAAATAGATCCCGACTCGACAGGGTGGTTCTAGATGGACATACTGTACTAAGGCTACAGACGGCGCTCCGGCCGGAGGCAAACGATTGACAATGTACTTGGGAAAATGACAGGGAGGAAGGACATCACGACAGGGTGATGCGTTTGAGGGGATTACGCTGCATAGCGTCTCGCCTCTCTTGAGCTTCAGACTCCCTTTCGGATAACAGTCAATCTTGGGTGTGATGACGAGTGGAGTGGATACGCACTGGGCGTTGAGCCGAGACAAGTACAACGTCCAGAAGACTCCGCATGTGGACTGGAACGGCACTCGATAGGGTAGAGGCATGAAGCGGAAGTTCACCAGCTGAAGTAGTACGAGATCAGGATGGCACGCAGAGTACTTGAGAGGGATGGACGCACCTGAGCGAGAGGCCATACCTGCCAGTTCGCAATGAGAGCTGGCTTATATATGTCTTTGAACCGTCCTGCGATATGGTTGGCATCTCGTCCCTCCATTGCGCCCATGGAACCGATGAAGAGTCCAAGCTGAATTTCGATTATGATTGAGACAAGTCTTCGAGTGAGATCAACGTGGGTGCTTACCCCAATAGGTGCCCTAGTGAATATGATCAACACACGACGGTTTGGATGATTGCGCAGTCATACTCACATGAAGAGCTGATCAGCGCCTACTCGACGGGCGAGGGCTTTGAGACTAACTTTTCCTTTGGAACCCCCTAGTGTGCGCAAGGGAAAGTGCTGTTCGAGCAAGAGGTTCCAGCGACCGATTAATGGGCCTGTCACGCATCGTGTGAATTTGTGGGATCCATATGCTGAGGGAGGTGGTCTGCTCACCCATTCCGAACCCAAAGACAAAGAAGCGGGCCGTTCTGAGCAAGTCATATTGAGTGTCGCTGTATCTGCGGTTGGCCGGGCGTTCATTGGTCTGTGGACGGTAAGCATACGGAAACGCGGATGAATGGCGGAAGCACGGACCAATCTCTGCGTGAGTTGTGCGACAGCGTCTCCTAGGGCGTTAAGGATGCCGTTGGTGAAAGCGAGGGTGATGTACGGGTGATGTTCGAAGGACTGTTGGTAGGCGCGAGCGAGGGCGACGCTGGCCATTAGAAGCGGAAAGAGGTGGTAGTGGTGGGAAGGACGATTTGCACGGGAGACATAAGGGCTAAACAGGGACTCCACCCATGGACTCCATTCGGCGGAGCCGCTCTTCCATGAGCGTCTACCGCCGTCAACACTGACGTCAGCCCTATGCACCCGAAGTTTCCAGACTGCTTGGCTTTGATGGGATGAGCCTTTCAGGCTCGCACAATCCAGTCCACACGGGTCTCGAAATTTCGGTCAGGGCGTCATCGCATTGCAGACGTCTAGAAACATCATCCAGATAATAGATGAAACAACAAGTGGGACGGAAAACAGACACACAATCTAGTCATCACAGCAGACGCAATTTCCCAGTTACCTTGTTGACAAGGTCGACAGGTCCTATGAATATGATCAACATGGGAGTAGCACACGCTCAGAGCCCCGAGGATACGTACCAGGACCAATCCCGAGCACCGTGCGCGAGCCTGCAGCAATCTCTGTCCTCCCGCTTTGTAACAGTTGAGCACTAGTCCAAACATCAGAAAGAAAAACTCACGCATCGACAATCGACCGGGCAGCGAGGTTGAGGCTCTTTGCGATCGCCTCAAGCTCTAACAGCTCATCTTCTGATCTGGCCTTCAACGCGATTTTGGCTTGACTGCACGGACGTAAGCTGGAAGTGCTATGAGAGTCCAAAAATCGCTCACCCCGTCCGCTCCCAGTGTTTCAAAAGCTACGAGGAATCACTGAATAGCACATGGATCACATGGGTTAGACTCACGGCAGGGTTGGACTTCTCTAGCGCTCGGTAACATGCGAGGGTCGCGTGCCTTCCAGACATGAGCATTTGCCTCGGTGTACGAGGACGAGCAACCTACCCGCATCTACGGTACGCACATTAAGTACATAAAAAGAGAAAGCACACACGACACAATAACACTTACTGCGCTGCAATCTTCCCAGTGGACATCCCCAAGTCTGTCCGCACAATGAGGACCTGGAAGCCTCGTGAGGTGACGGGTCATTGGTCCGCAGCGAGAAACTACCCACCATCTTGCAAGGCTCCAGCATGCCAGGCTTCACTGCTGACAGATCTCCATCTGCCACATCCTCCTCGTCGCTGTCTGCATCCTCCTCGGCTGCTTGTTCACTGGCAGACTTCGTGGGGCGTTGTGTTGCTGAGCTGGCTTGATTATACTGCAGACTACCGAGGGCAAAGCCAATGCTCAGCGACGTGAGCAAGGATACGGCGAAAATTACTGAAGACGTGTCAGAATACAGCGAGATCTAGAGAGAAGTGAAATGCCTACCGCTCTGCGTCGTAGATAGACTCGAAGTCATGATGGGTCACAAGCGCTTGTGTGAGCCAATCCGCAACCGTTCTGCGACTTTTTGACCGGCGCCTGTTTTCGCGTGCTCTCTTCTTTGCCGTCAGGCTTACTTCCCTCCACTGTCCTCACCGCCTCCCTACTTCTTCTCCGACCGCAGGAATTGCACTTGGAACCTGGTGGCAACATCTCATGACCATGGACACCGTCAAGGCACCCGCGGCCGTGCCTCAAGACGCTCCGGCAGATATACTAGAGCGCAAACCATTCTCTGAACTCGGGCTGTCGGACAATACGATGAAGGCCCTAGAAGAGATGGGATTCAAGACAATGACGCCGGTACAAGAAAAATCAATACCTCCTCTTCTTGCCGGGAAGGATGTCCTTGGTGCAGCGAGAACAGGTTCGGGCAAGACCCTCGCTTTCCTCATCCCTGCCGTGGAACTCCTCCATCGACTAAAATTCAAGCCACGGAACGGTATGTACATCAAACACATTCACTTAACACCACTAAAACATACGCCGTTTTGTTCAACAGGTACTGGTATCATTGTCATCTCGCCCACTCGCGAGCTTGCACTTCAAATCTTTGGTGTTGCAAAGGACCTCATGGCGCACCATTCACAAACCTTCGGTATCATCATGGGCGGTGCCAACCGGAGAGACGAGGAGACGAAGCTGCAGAAGGGTGTGAATCTTCTGATTGCGACTCCTGGTCGGCTAATAGACCATCTCGAGGTGCGTTCACTGGCTATTATGTAGCCATCTTGCTCCTTACTGTTCGTGCGTCCAGGGCTCGAAGGGTTTCGTCTTTCGGAATCTGAAGGGCCTCATTATTGATGAGGCCGATCGGATTCTGGAGGTGGGTTTCGAAGAACAGATGAAGAAAATCATCAATGTCTTGCCTAGTGGTACGTCGGTCGTCCTTCATGCATTCGGCGCCCCCTCTCATATCCCAATTAGAGGGGCGTCAGTCTATGCTATTCTCTGCTACGCAGACAAGAAAAGTTAGCGACCTCGCGCGTATGTCATTACGTCCCGGTCCCCTCTACGTCGATGTCGATAAGACAGAAGAGACGAGTACTGTTGCAACCCTCTCCCAAGGCTACGTCGTCTGCCCCTCCGACCGCCGCTTCCTCCTGCTCTTCACTTTCCTGAAGAAAAACATGAAGAAGAAAGTTATCGTCTTCTTCTCAAGCTGTAACTCCGTCAAGTACCACTCCGAGCTCCTCAATTACATTGACGTCCCTGTACTTGAACTACACGTATGGTTAACTTGCGCTCATTCCGGTCTAGGTGCTCATATTTCGGTTTCACAGGGGAAGCAAAAGCAGCAGAAGCGAACAACCACATTCTTCGAGTTCTGCAATGCGGAGTCCGGTATCTTGCTATGCACGGACGTCGCTGCGCGAGGACTCGATATTCCCCGCGTTGACTGGATCATCCAGTACGACCCACCCGATGACCCTCGAGACTATATCCACCGCGTGGGCCGGACGGCGCGTGCAGGAAAGGTCGGGAAGAGTCTGCTCTTCCTCCTACCCTCCGAACTTGGATTCTTGCGCTATTTGAAGGAAGCGAAGGTCCCTCTGAACGAGTTCGACTTCCCTGCAAACAAGATTCAGAACGTGCAAACCCAGGTGTGTATTCATTGCGCGACTGTCGATTGTAAGTGTGCTGATATTCCGTGGGATAGCTGGAGCATCTGCTTGAGAAGAACTACTACCTGTACAACTCCGCGAAGGACGGCTTCCGATCATATCTGCAGGCGTATGCGTCATATTCCCTCAAGCAGATTTACGACGTCAACAAGCTTGATCTCGCCAAGGTCGGTAAAGCCTTTGGGTTCAAGGTTCCCCCGCGCGTCAATGTCAGTATCGGTGGTGGTAAGGGCGGCGCAGGGAGAACGGGCGCCAAGCGGAAACGGGGTGAGGAGGAAGAGGAAGAGTGGGAGGAGATAGACGCGGTAGACAAGGATGGGAGCGAGGAGGAGGCTGAGGAGCAGCCGCGTGCGGCAAAGGGTGCGTATGAGCAGTCGCGATCAAGACGACAAGAGATCATGGGCAAGAAGGCACTGGAGAAGGACAAGTTTAGGCAAGGCATGGAGAGGAAAAAGATGAAGGCGAGCGGGCAGCAATGGAGTCGATGACCTCGTTTCCCTTGGTCAAGCCTCGCGCTTTCTGCCTGTTTGTCGTACTGCTCTGTTGTATGTTCCGGTCCTGGGTGCACTTCATACTTTACGTCGCTGTTGTATGCGCCTGTTCGCATTGCTTGCTTCTTGTGACGCGCCCGCGCGGTGCGAGTGCAACGTTGTGCCACGCGGCCTTGTTGGGCTGACGCAGGGGCAGATATGGTGGCGGCGAGGCCGAGGTCGGCGGCGTGGCGGTCGCGCGGCCAGCTTCGCGCTGGGAGCCCACCTCGCGAGGGGCTTGCTGCAGCGCTTCGGGTCGCGCGCGCCTGCCCTAAATTCCAACCTCGTGTGCGTCACTGGCGCCGCCTCTCTGTCCATCATCCACGTCCGCCCTCTCGCCCTCCCGCCCCACTCTCGTAGACAGCCTTCAAGACCGCCATGGCCACCACTCAGGTATCTCGCCTCTCGTTTCTGGAGTCGTGCGCCGGACGATCTCCTAACCGCTTGCCATGGAACAGCACTACATCTGGGCCGGAGGCCACTGCTTGCTCCTGCTCTGCTCCCTCCGATTCTTCCTGGGCAAGATCATGTTCACTACCGTCTCCGGGTGGTGGTACAAGGGTGAGTACCGCGATTATATGTGCGCGGAAGGAATGTGTTCAGATGGATCCTCCTTCCAGCAAGCTTCACGGGTGCACTCGTGAGCTACTTCATCGTCTGCTAGTGAGTGGCTCTCGCATTTCTCGCTGTGGGTCCAGAGACTGACCCTACGCTTACAGTAAATCGTTGGGGGTGCGTATCTGTTTTCGGGGCCGTCATGAAGTTGACCTAAAGCCATGTTGTAGCCACCCAGTGCCAGTGCGGCCTATCTGAGGCGTGCGCTGCTCGATGAGGTATGCACAGAAAATCCATCTCTTGCGCACCTGCCTGACCGCTCAACAGAATGTACAATACTTCATCATGGCGTTCTTCTGGTGGACCTCGAGACCCATCGCTCGTATGTACATTCATCACTATTTCATGCGTAATACTGACCTTCCCTTGCCCAGTCGCTCTCGTCCCCTACTCCATCTTCTCTCTCTTCCATGCCTTGACGTTCGTTCGGACGACCATCATGCCACAATTCCTCCCGCCTGGGCCTCCGGCTACGGCGGGCGGCCCCCCTACCCCTCACCCCGTCGCCAAAAAGCTTCAGGCATGGGTGAAAGGTTTGTTACGGTGCTCGGTTGTGTTGTGTCATGGTTCTGATGATGTATTTCCAGCTAACTACGACAACGCCATGAAGGCTGTCGCTTACACTGAACTGTTGACCATGGCGCGCCTTACCATCGGTGTCGTCACGTTCAATGTGTCCTTCCTTCTGCCCATCCTCTATGCCCACTTCCTCCGCCAGCGCTGGTACCAGTCCAAGTTCACGCGCGAGGCAGTTGACATTGTCCACAACTACATCCGGGGTTTCATCACCAGCCCAGGCAGGCCTCCCGTGCTTGCCCAGGTGTACGGGCAGGCCACGGGTTTGCTCGGTCGCTGGGTGGGGTCCACTGTCGCGCCAAACCCTGCGGCTGCGGGAGGTGCTAGGAGGCAGTGAGGCGCGTTCTAGTTGCAGTGTCCCTTGCTCTCTGAATACGATCGTCTTGACTTCTGCGTGGACGCAGGTTTGGAGTAGGATGATAGATCGACTCGCACTGTGTTGTGTTTCATTACATCACAGAACTGTACTCACGAATCCAATTCTCTTGCTCCTCCTACTCCTCTCGTGTCACCCATGACGTCACGCGTCTGCAGGGATAAGAAGGCTGCTGACCCCTCTGCTGCATACCACCTCACGCAATCGCCTCCACCATGGCCGCCTCAGTGTCGTCTGCCGTCGGGAAACTCCTTCAGTCGTGTACAGCCATTGGGGGAAACCTGTTGAATTCGATCATCGCCATTTTCCAAGCCTTCCTGGCGCTGTTCCAGGAGGTGATTGGAAGCGTGCTGCACCTGGTTCAGGCCCTTGTCGCATTTGCCGCCGAGGTCTTCCAAGGAGCATTGGGTTTCGTTATGGGTGAGCACCTTGATCCTCTGCAAGTAGTGTTCCGCTAAAGCTATCATGCCTAGCAAACTTCTTCGGACTTCTGGTGATTGGTGGAGTGTACTACTGGTACACGCACCGTGAAGGTTCTGGGAGGAGTCGCTCGTCGAAGAAACGCATCCCCTGAGATGAACACTTGTGGTCAGTAAGTGTCATGCACGCGCTTATTCGGTGACGAGGCTCATGCGCTCGATTCTCCTCAGGTATTCTGTTTATGCACCCGCGTGTTGTACCCGTATCACAACGTTTGTATGCTTTTGTTGCTCCGCAATTGTGTGCTAGAAAGGGGCTCGACTTGAGGACCGAGATGAGACCAGTGTGGGCGGGGCCGTGGGAGGCCGAGAATAGCCGCTCGGGAAAAGCAGGAGAGGAAGACGCCGGGGGCAGTTGGCGTCTGGCGTTGGATAGCTCTCTGAGCAGAGTCCATGTCACGAATCCCCGTTCCCTCCCATTCTCCCTCTCACCCCCGCGGCGCAGGCGCTCTTCGTCCTACTTCCCCAATGCCCGTCTCATTTCCCTCGGACCGTCCGGTCTCCCCCTCCCCTTTTCCCTCTCCTCGCCACCAGTCCACGACGTCCATGTCCGCGCTCTCGGGCTCGGTGGCCGACACCAGGAAGAAGCAGAGCAAACGAGATGAGGTTCGTGTCACCTGTTCATCGGTTCACAGTCCTCCGTCTTTCTTTTGGAAAGTTTCGTAAAGTCGTCGCATGGACATAAAACCGGTCTACACGTGTACGGCACTGTGCCTACTGACCAGCGTGGACGCGACCCCACGCGTCACGCCGTTTGACTTTGTTTCTCATTCATCCCTCCCGCGTTCCTTGTCATCGCCAATCTTCCTGACGCGCACGATGTGCAGGCTATCCGGAAGAAGATCGAGGGCGAGCTCGCCCGCAAGCGCACGATTTCTACGACGAACAACATGCAGCCGCCGAGCAGCGCACGCCGCCGGAACAAGCCCAATGTGCAGAAGGGTACCGTCGCCGCGCTCAAGCCTAGCCCTGCGCTCACGGTCCCCGAGAACATCACCGTGTCTGAGGCCAGCCAGCTCTGCGCGGCGAAGCGGACGGACTGCGTGCTCGTCGTGGACGATGACGAGGGCCTGAGTGGTATCTTCACTGCGAAGGATTTGGCTTACAGGGTGCGCTCGCTTCCTCCTCTCATGTGTTGAAACCGATCCGATGGATGCTCTACAGGTCTCTGCGGAGGGCTTGGACCCGCATACGACCCCGGTCAGCACTATCATGACGCGGGGCCCTATGGTCACTCGCGACACCACTAGCGCGACTGAGGCGCTGCAGCTGATGGTGCAGAAGCATTTCAGGCACTTGGTCAGTCTCAGCTCTTCACTCGCATGAAAGAGACGCGAACTGACGAGTGGCGCGCTCAGCCTGTCTGCAACGAGGAGGGAAATGTGGTCGGTCTCCTCGATATCACGAAGGTCTTCCATGAAGCCCTCGATAAGGTCGAGCGTAGCTCCTCTGCATCCGAGAAGCTCTACACCGCTCTTGCGGGTGTTCAGAACGAGCTCGGCGGAGGCATCGCGTCCAACCCCCAGGCTGCGGCCATGCTCTCCTACGTCGAGACGCTCCGCGAGAAGACCGCTCTTCCCGACCTCACGACCGTCATGGATTCTCGCACGCAACCGGCGACTGTGGGCCCGAAGACTACCGTGAGGGAGGTTGCGAAGTTGATGAAGGAGCGGCGCACCACCGCCGTATGTGTTATGGAGCCGGCAACTCCAGGGCATGTCGGAGCACCGAAGATCGCGGGTATCTTCACGAGCAAGGACATCGTCTTGCGTGTCATTGCGGCTGGCCTCGATGCCGGACGGTGTAGCGTTGTCCGCGTTATGACGCCTCATCCCGACACCGCGCCGCCTACAATGACGATTCACGATGCGCTCAAGAAGATGTACAGTGCGTATCTGTACTGTCTTCTTGTTGAACGTACCTAACATGCGTGTTCACCAGCTGGTCACTACTTGAACTTACCTTGTGTGGAGAGCGACGGGCGACTGGTGGCTATTGTGGACGTTCTGAAGCTGACGTATGCTACGCTTGAGCAGGTGCGTCCGCATACACGGATGGTCTTTATGCGTTGCATCTCATGCATTCTCTTCATTAGATGAACGCCGTGTCCACCGAAACGGCCGGAGGTGAGGGCGAAGCTGAGGGTGGTCCCATGTGGGGCCGTTTCTTCGACTCTCTCGGCGCGAACGAAGACACGGAGTCGATGCTGTCAGGCTCCCACTACCACCCCGACAGCGTCGCCCAGTCACGGAGATTCTCTCGCAGCATGTCCCACTTCGCGCAGTCTCCTCACTCTGAGGTTCACCCCAACGACTCAGCGTCGGTGGTTGATGAAGACCAGGAGTCGATGACAGGCTACAAGCACAAGGAAGAGAACCACTCTCTCGTTGGCCCCGCGCCTTCTATCCCGCCTGTGGACGACGGCACCTACGTGTTCAAGTTCCGCACCCCCAGCGGTCGTACGCACCGCTTCCAGGCCCGCCACGATAACATCGAGACTCTGCGCGAGATCGTCAGCGGCAAACTCGCGACGGACCCCTTCTTCACCGGGTACAAGATCTCCGACCCGTCTGAGCTCCCACCAGACCCGACCGACTTCACCCTCTCTTACACCGACGCAGACGGCGACATCGTGCTCATCACCTCCGACACTGATGTCTCCGACGCGGTCAAGATTGCGCGCTCTACGCACACGGATCGCGTCGTGCTCTTTATCTCGGGCGGTCGCGGCTGGTCGGACGTCATGGAGAAGAAGAGCGCGCTGCAGGCAGAGGCGGTCGCTGCTGCTGCCGCACAGGAGATGAAGGAAGTGGAGAAGACGGAACTGCCGACTGTGGTGACCAGCGCGATGCCTCTCCCCACGGCGTATATGCACACGCCTCCGCCTTACGCGCAGGCTCCGCCACCCCCTCCTGCGACTCCGGAGATGGTCATGGGCATCCCGAAGGATCTGCTCTTGCCTGCCAGTATTGGTGCGCTGGCTGCGGTCATCCTCGGAGTGTTCACCATCTCTCGTTTGACTCGGTAGAGTGCTATATATGGCTAGTCAATTGCAGTTGTCGCCTAGGGCGGGTGAGGACATCTCGAGTGAATAGGTCAGCGAGCTCTCCGGATACCTTATATTGATTGCTACAGTGCCCCGTGCCTGCTACCGTACATGAGACTACATGCCGCATACATTTCACACTCCCTTCACGAGCGCTCCGACCTGCGACGACTAGACAGACTTGACGACTAGACCAAAATGCACATGTGGATGCGGAGCCATCCAGCTTTCCAGCTCAGCGGCACTGCAAGCCAGGAGTGCCTTTCCCACGTGGCGCGACGCGTGAATTGACGTGATCGGGCACGCGTTCGCTGCCGCCACCCAGTAACCGCTGCTACCTCCCCGGCCTTGTCCTCATTCCGCGGCCTCGTACACCCACCCACGCGCGCAAGTAAGCATCTCAGACCCATTCCGGACTCGCATACAGGTGGCCATGCCAAAACGCGAGCGTGACGATGCTGTAGCCGAGCTCGTGAGTCCGCTCCGTCCGTCCATCGAGCCGACCCCGCCGTCGGGCTGACAGATGGGCTGAACCCGCTCCGGGACCGCTGTATGCGCACGTAGAGCACGGCGTTCTTCACGGAGATGCTCCAGGAGATCCTCATGGACGTCGTCCAGCAGACGCACCAGGAGGCCGCGCGGACGCGGGCGGTGTGCGACGTCTGCCACACGCGGTGCGTGCTCCCGCTTCGACTCCCTGCGCCCTTCCGTGTTCTGTCGTGCGATATCGCTCGAAAGGGGGACCGCTCATAAACTTGCGTAATGCGCTGCCGGGACGATACAGGTGTTGTGCAGGTGCGTTTCTCCTCCGCTCCGATGCCCCGCGTGTCGCACGCTCATCCCCCGTTGCACCCCTCGCATCGCGCCCCACTCCGCCCGCGCACAGTGCACGTCCCAGGCAAAGCGGGCTCCTCGCGCGTGCCCACGCCGCACACCGAGGCCAAAGGCGACGGCGCGAGCCCGGCCACGAACGGGGCGAACACGCCGGCGAATGGCAAAGACGGTCCGGTGCTGCTCGAGTGCGTGGAGTGCAAGCGGCAGGTGCGTGGCGCGCTCTTGCGCGTGTGCAGGGCGGGAAATGACGGCGGGCGGGCGGTGGGCAGATCGCGTCGAACAGGTACGCGCCGCACTTGAGCAGCTGCATGGGCATCGGGAACCGGAGGGGCGCGGCGCGGAATGCGTCGGTGAAGTCGAAGTGAGTGTCGTGTTTTCCTGTGCTCGGGTGTGGAGCTGGGGTATTGAAGGTGCTTGAAGGCTTGGGAGCGAGCTCGCCAAGATGGGGTCTCCTGTGTTAGGCGCAGAGATGCAGATTCGCCGGAAGAGTTTGTTAAGCCCCCACCGAAGAAGAGCAAGTCGAAAGCCAAGAAAGCTGGTGAGTTCATGCGGTTTGCCCAACGGATAATCTGTCTTGACGCACTGGCGCTAGATGATATACTCAATGTGAACGGTAAACGAGTAAGTTTCGTCAATACGTCTCGATGTCGATCTTATGGCTCATTGCTCCGCGTAGACCGCATCGCCTTCTGTTTCGCCAGTAAAGAAGTCGAAGAAACAGAAGACTACAGGTTTGAAGACCATTACGTGCAGTCATGCAAGGGCTAACAGGTCCTCAGGTTCTCCTGCTGCCGCGGCTCGTGTCAAACTTGATCCAGATTCCCCGGCCACTTCCAACAATGTGTGTATGATTCCGACACTTCAATCCCTCATTCTGACATGACTACGTCTTAGCTACTGCCGACATCGGCCAAGGTGCCTTCGAAACTGCGGGCCTCATCCACGGTGTCATCTCTACATCGAGAGCAACGCTCGTCTTCTCCGGAATCTGCAACTCGACTGTCGTCACCCGCACAGTCGATATCCACGCAAACGTCAGCAGTCGTACGGAGCCCTGCAATCAGCAGCGCGACGTTGAAGTCGAAGCAGGCGAACGGGAAAGGCCGCGCCGCTCCGGCACCCCGGATACCGAGTCCGCCACGACCGGTCCCGATCATTAGAATGCCGGAAGCCGCAGGTTACATCGTCGGTGTGTTTCGAGCGCATTTCCGTGCTTCGACAGGTGCGCATTAGCTAACGACGCGTTTGCAGATGTGGAGGGCGACGAGACGGGGTCCTCCACAGACACGGACAGCGATTGAGTGTGACCGTTGCGGCCTATTTGAGCCGTCCGCATCGGCTTCGCATTGTTCTCTCGGGTTGTTGATCTCTGTTTGTTCTGCTATATTGCTTTGGAATCTGGGCTGGATACGCCTCGGGCATTATCCCACCCGCGACCTAACAATGCGTGTGAACGCTGCAATAGGCCGTCCGACATGTCCGAGTGTGTCGCTGCATGGCCGGAGCGAGGGTATAGAAACCATCAAGCACAGGGACGGCACACACCGCATGCCCTGAAAGTGGAGTGGTTGTCTGTCGGATATGCCTCTGAGGCGCCGGCGCGAGTGTTGTCGCTGGGTTGCGCTGGGTCGTGCACGCTGCGGTGGAGATCTAGAGTCGGGTGCAGAGGACGGGGCGCCGGAGCAGGGGCAGGGCAGCGGGCGCTTGTCTCCGTAGGAACTAGGCGAGTTAGGTAAGCAGGGCGGCTGGGGTGCCAAAGCGCAAGCCCGGGTCTCATCCCGCTCAGACGTTAACTGTCCGCGAAGTGCCTCTTGCGAGTGCTCGTCCACCTCCGCTCTCTCTCCGTTGGCCGTCGCCGTCGTTCGTTCTCACTGCTCGCCGGACGCGCAACACCAACTCCCGTCGCTCTTTCCCGCCCTGCCCCCGCCCTCCACCATGTCCCACCACTATCCCCAGTACCCCGACGCCATTCACGCTCCCTCTCCCCGCGACGAAGACGTCAAGATCCCCTTCGACGACTTCTCAGACAGCCACGGCAACCCAAGGACCTTTGCTGTAGATCCCTCTGCTCTTGCGACCCACGGTCGCCAGCCCTCATCATACACTCTTTCGAACCAGTCGCACGAGACGTCGAAAGACTTCAAGAGTGCTGAGGGATTCGCCCGCCATCCTGTAGACTGGGAGTACCCTCCAACCCTGCCCAAAGACAAGGCCGCCGTCAGCGTGGAGAAGGAGAGCAAGTGGTCCAAGGTGCGTTCCCGCCTGCTGCGCTCCATGGCATTGTCCATAACCACCGTCGCCCACAGTACATCCCCGACTCATTAGCATGTCGACTCTACCTTCTCACTGTCCTCGTCGAGACCGCCATTGACTTGGCGATCGAAGGCGACATCATCCTCCGGTTCCATGAAGCAGGTTCAGCCAACAGCCAGGACCTCGTGAAGAAGCGAATGCCGGTCTATCTCAGCATCTTCGCCTTCGCTCAGTGAGTCCCACCCCGCATAGCGCTCACCCCTGCCCCTCATCACCCTCGCAGCGTATTCCAGTTCGCCATGGCCCTGGATGCAGTGTGGGCACGAAACACGCTGCAGTTCATCAGCCTTGCGTATGTTAGCCCATCTCCGCCACGCCGGGGTTTCACGCTAAGCCCTCTGCAGCATCTTCAACGCCCTTTTCCTCCTCTACGCCATCATCCAGATATCCGAAATCAATGAGGCAGCTGTCGACGCTGACGGTATCTCCAACATTTCCATCCAAACCCTCGCCATCATCATCCCCGTCGTCATCTCTGTCGCAGAGGTTGCGTACATCGCCCTCGGTTGGAAAATCTACACCGAGTTCGGCTGGAAGGTGTACAAATTCCTCGGCGCCGACCGCAGGATAAAGACCATCTTCACCAACCACCAGATCTTCCTCTGTCTCGTCAAGTTTGACCTCTTCTTCTGGGTCGGCTTCTCGGTGCAGTTCATCTTCCTGGTGCTCAGTAGCCACAACCTCGAGTTCTACCTCACATGCGCCGCACTTCCGCTGTCCATAATCGTGCTCGTTGAGGGTCATCTGGCAGCCCGGCATGAGAGCAAGCCCATGATGCTCGCGTTCATGGCAGGCTGTGGTGGGGCGATGCTCTACTTCGTGTACAAGGTTCGTCATACATTCCAGAGCCTTGATCATCACAGCGGTCGCTGAGGTGCCTTAACTGCGCAGCTCCAGAAGGTCGTTCGTTTCCATGACACGGAAGCATACCGAGACGTCTGGAAGACGCTCTCCACATTCTGTGAGTGGCCCGCGGTCGGTGTGAATGCCGAAACGTACTCAACGTCTCTTTAGCCGCCTTCGCGATTATTCTGTTGCTCGTCACAATAATCTTCGCGGTGCTGGTGATGAGCAACTTCGGACGAGGGCTCAAAGAGCAGAGTGCGTCTTTTCGTTGTCGCTGGTCTTACTTACAATCGTTCTGATAAATGCACCCAGTCGAGCGCAACAAGCACAAGAAGGGTCTGTCTCGTGCAAACACACAATACGTGCACCGAGGTCCAATGGCCACTCACCCAAACCGGATGAGTATCAATTGATCGATGTGTACTATTGTCTCGTTTGGGACTTGTACGAATGACCTCCCCAGTTGTAACATCTCTGCCCAGGGTGTACGCCCGATGATGACGACCTCTCTCGACTGTCGCTGCGGCCGTTGACTACTATGCTCTACCCCACGGACTTGGTACTGCTACTTACTTACACCTCTGCAATAGTAACCTCCTCTCCCTTTGTCGCTATCCGTCTTGCACTAGCATTGCCCCCCGACCACCTTCATTTTCGCCCCATGTTACCACTACCTGAGAAATCAGGATTGCTCATGGGCTGCACCATATTCACCCCTCATCCCCCATCCCCCGCGCCCGTGTTCTTCATGCTGCTGGCCACTCTGGAACTTCCGGGCTGTCTCCGCTTCGCCTCGCCCCTCATCCACGCTCCCGACGCCTGCTTCACTTCTGGTCACGTACTCCGAGGTGTCCCTGCACGCGCCGGCTCCTTCCGCCTCACATATACTTTTTACTCTACTTATGACGACACACATATTCTAGATTCGTTTTGTGCCCGCACCTCCACACACCGAGGCTTCGCCTGCCACCTCCTCTGCTTTCGCCACTTCATCCTTCATCTATCTCTCTGGGGCCCGGGCTGCTGCGCGCCCGCCAGCGTGTAGGTGCGGCCCCGTATGCGTACGTCCCGCAGTTGACCGCACTGCCCATTGTATTGCTAGCCCAATCTTGAGTTTCCTCCCTAGCTGCGCGTGTGACGTTCGTGTATGAGCTTTGAATAGGCTGCACGCGATGGCGCGGTGTGCAAACTTGGCAGGGGGGCTTGCGGCCGAAGACGCGGCTAGACTCGGCGGGGTTGCACCGAACCCCGCGGTTTTAGAGAGCTCCGGGTCGGCTGTGCGTACAGTCAAACCCCTCATAGTGCATACCCCTCGGGAAGGCCCCCGAGGTATGCGTTATGTGGGGGTATGCAGTATGAGAGAAGCGCTCATCGTGGGAGACCCATCGACGCCCTTCTGCAGCGCGCCTTTTTGGCGGCTGGCGCGCGCATTGATCCTCACACGCGCATTCCTCGCGCGCACATTCCTCCCGTTTGTTATCTGACCTCGCCCCCCCTACATAGCCTAAATACGAGTAAAGTAATCAGTGACTGCGAGATGTTTTTCCCACCTTGAAGAGAAGCTTGAAGGGCCGTTCGGCGCTCTTTCACCTGCTTCTCGAGGACAGCACTTAAGGCCGGATTAGAGGAAGGCGAGAGGGATACATTGCGGAGGCAGGCAAAGGTGGCCGGGGGTGTGATCAAGTCGTGCGTGAGCCCCGGTCAGTCCCGATGTTTCGTGTGGCTATTCCAGGCTGCTAGAATGGCACATGGGATTAAGGTTATCCCACATTTGGGCGGCATGCAAGGCATACATGCGAGGCGCTAATGCTGATTATATATGGCAGGTATGCGTTATGGACCCCCCGGCCGAGGTATGCAGTATGCGGTATGCGGGGGGGTATGCGTTATGCCCCTATACCAACTCGGGAAGAGGCCAAAGGTATGCACTATGTGGGGGTATGCACTATGATAGGTATGCGCTATGAGGGGTTTGACTGTACTGGAGCCTCGCTTGCACGTCGAAGTCAAGCGGAGGTCAATGGAGCGCATCGAAGCGATGATCGGGACTGCGCGGATACACACGACGGACGCAGGAAGCCGGCGCAGGCGACGCACGGAAGCTTTCAGCTCCGAAGTCCGAGCTCGACACGTAAGTAAAGCGACACAACTGGTAGCGAACACGGGCTACGGAACGCTCAGAGTGAACTCGTACTCCCCGCCCGCGACGTCCCGCAGCCAGTGTCGGCCGAACGCGTCCGCGTCCACCGTCGCGGGGGGCGCCCCACCCGCGTCCGAGCGGGTGAGCGTCGCGCTGGTGGCGTTGCCCGGGAAAGGGAGGCCGACCGAGCCCGTCGTCCCCACGGGCGTGTTGATTTGGATGACGAGCGAGGTCGTGGTGGAAAAGTAGAGCACGGAGAACTGCCCGAGCGTCGTCGCGAGCGCGGCATCGACCGTGGAGAGGTCGTCTGGTTGAGGCGCGATGGACCAGGTCGCACCCGCGGCGGTGAGGATCTGGATGCCGGCGACGTATTTCTTTTTTGCGGACGAAACGAGGCGCCGCCGCGGGGAGAAAAGGTGGAGATGTCAGTGGACGTCTCGCGCGCGCTGGCTGAGGGACGAGGGGAGGGGAGGGACGTACGGTCAGCGAGCCGGTGGGGCCCGAGGCCCAGCCGTGGGCGAAGGAGATGCGGGAGTCGGTCGCGTAGGGCGGGTAGTGGATCTCGCCGGTCGCGGAGTAGCCCTCGATGAACGTGCTGTTCGTCATCCGCGGGTCGTCGAGCATCACGTCCGCCCACATGCTGCGGACGAGCGCGAGGGCAGCGGCGGTGCGGTTCGCGAGGAAGTGCGCGTCGAGCTCGAAGCCGGACGCGAAGGGCGAGACCGCGTCGGCGGCCTCGGGCGCGGGCGCGCCCCAGGCGGTCCAGCGGGCCTGGAGCGCGGCGGAGATCGTGGACGCTTGGGAGGGAGAGGTGACGAGCCCGGAGTAGACGGCCCAGGCGTTGCCGTCTTGGGGCGCGAGCGTGGTCGAGGTGTCGTTGTCTTTGAAGAGCCCGACGGAGGGCTGCCACAGGAGGGACTGCGCGGCAGATTGGATGCCGGTGGCGAGGGAGGTGTAGGATGCGGCGGTGTCAGGGTCGTCTTCGACCGCTGCGAGGGCGGCGCCGAGGTTGAGGGTGTGGAAGAGAATGGCGTTCGCTTCGATGTTGTGACCGCCCATGTAGAACCGCAGCCAGTCTTCGGAGGAGGAGACGTCGGCGAGTCCGCTATCGTCGATCTGTGCGGTGGCCCATGACATGCCCAATTTCCAGGCGTCCCAGATGCGGTCGAGGAATGCCCGGTCTCCAGACCATTGATAGTAGTTGGAGAGGTTGATTAGTGCATGGAGGTGATACGTGAAGGATATGGCTTGAGTAGGGCCAAACGGTATGCCGGCGTACGGGAACGTGCCGTCTGTGCCTTGGAGTGAAAGCAGTGAATCGAGAGCGTTAAGAACGGATGGAAGGTCGTAAGTGGAGACAGCGATGCTGGGGATTGCTATGGACATGTCGCCCGCCCACACAAGGCGGTCGCGCTTCGCGCCATCGGTGAGGACCGACGTTCCATTAGCAATCGTCGTGTTGAAAAACCAAGTGACAGTGCCATTTGCGTTGAGTACGCCCCCGGACGCTCCGGCAGTAATGGCGTCACCGCGCGTTGAGGCGATGGTAACCAGTTGGTCGGTGTATGCGCCTACGTCGGATAGTAAGAACAGAGGGCGAGAAGCTAGAAGCGTGGATATGTGTACCTGCATACCAGACCCTGATCGACTTAGTCAAACGAGAGTTCGAAGTAGGACGGTATGGGGACTCACCGATTGAGCTTCTCGTCATCAGAATGGAACCACCCCGTGTAGTTCTGCAGGTCGTCCCAGTGGGGCATTGCAGAGAAATCCACCCATAGATCGTCGATGGTGAGATTGCCCTGGCCGAAGTTGACCACGGTGAGGTAACGGAATCCTCCACGCTCCTTTTCATTCGGCGCTGAGAATATTCCCGGAGCGGTGACGTTGAAAATGAGAGGCTCGTCCGGCCCTTGGTCGAAGATAGAATCGCAGGCCCAGGACGACACCCAGAGCGAGCTCTCGGTGTAGGTGAAACCGACGCTGCCGGAGGACGAGGTGACGTTTACGCTGACCCAACCAGCGATGTTCTTGCCAAAGTCGTAGGTGACGGAGGCATTGAACGCATTGAGGGTAAGATTCCCGCCGGAGCCGATGTTACCGTCCAGAAGGGCCTCGGGGGTGGTCGATGGGCCATCGGTCTGGAAGATGCTGACGGGCCGGACGGTGCGCGATGACGGAGCGAGGATGTATTCTTGGTAAGGAACGGCGGCGACGCCAGCCGCAAAAGCGGCAACGAGGATGAGTCGTGCGAGCATCCCTGATTGGGACAGTCAGTTTGCCGTGGGCTGAGCGAGGTCGGAGGGCTTATATATGCTCATTGGCAGGAAGACTGACCAGAGACGAAGGAATCATGACATCAGAGGCACGGTGAATGCGTCTTCTCTTCGCGTAGGAGCGCCAGCTGAATGGCAACCATACGCCTGTGGTGTTGTACGTGATGGAGAAGCCTGGCCCGATGGTCACTGGCCAACTTCTGTGGTAAGAGTGCACTCCTCCACGAAGAAACCGGCACATTGAAGTGACCAACAGAAACGAAAACACATACTGCACTTTGTCCCGCGAGCCTGTGCGAATGAAGTCCGATTATGAGCACGGTGGGGAGAGGCAGGTTTCCGGCGCCTAGCGCTCGTGCGGTCACCCGGGCAGATCATACGACTCGCGAGACGGCCCGCCCACCAGTCCGATGACTGCTCTTCGACACTTCGCTCAAAATCCACACTCAATGCCAGAATTGGCCATGGATCGAGCGAACGAATTGTTCCAATGATTACTTGCAACGCGGTATACAACTGGCCTCACAGACCGACGATGACAAAGTGGTGATCACCACCCGTCAAACCGTCCATCCACACCCTCCCTGAGGCGTCCGCTTCGACTTGCGCATCCCGCATCGCTCCACCCGTCACAGATGCCCTTGTTGAGCTCCCTGGGACAGGAAGCCCGATTGTGCCAGTCGTGCTCAGGGGGGTACTGATCGACAGCGTGAACGTGTTGTTCTCCACCGACCACTTCGACGAGAACAAGCCCCGCGCCGTCTGGAAGCCTGCGTCGGCGAAGGTGAGGTCGCCTGCTTGCGGGACGATCGCCCACGTCGCCCCAGCGTCACTCAAGATCTGGATGCCGGCGACGTACATCTGCCAGGGGTGACATTAGCTGGAGCCCTTTCTCCAACGGGTGCAAACATACCGTGAGCGAGCTCGTCGGGCCTGTCGCCCATCCGTGCGCATGCGAGATACGTGGGTCGTTCACGTATGGGGCGTAGTGCAACTCGCCCGTGGTCGAGTATCCCTCGATGAACGTGCTGTTCGTCATCCGCGGGTCGTCCAGCATGAAGTCCGCCCACATGTATCGCACGAGCTCCAGCGCGGTTGCGGTCCGGTTCGCGGCGAAGTGCACGTCCAGCTCGAAGCCGGTGATGAACGGTGAGATCGCGTCGGCGGCCTCAGGCGCGGGTGCACCGTATGGAGTCCAGCGCTCCTCGAGCGACGAGGAGATCTTCGCGATCTGTGCGGGGTCTGTGACAAGGCCGGACTTGACAGCCCATGCGTTGCCGTCCTGAGGCGCAAGCGTGGTCGTCTCGTTGTCCCTGAACAGCCCTACATCCTCTTGCCAGAGGAGGGGAACAGCGGAGGTCTGGATCCCGGCCGCGAGGCTCTCCCATCGACTGGCCACGTCGGTTTCGCCTTGAAGCATTGCAAGGGTCACGCCGAGGTTGAGTGTGTAGAACAGGATGGCGTTGGCTTCGATGTTGTGTCCGCCCATTCCGAAACGAAGCCAGTCGGCGGAGGCGGTGACGTTCGCGAGACCGCTCCCGTCGATCTGCACGGCCGCCCACTCCAAGCCAGCCTTGAACGCGTTCCACTTGTCGTCCAGGTAGGCGCGGTCCCCGGTCCAGTGGTAGCGATGAGCGCGTAGAGGTGGTAGGTGAACGATGTGATGCCGAGCTCGCTAAAGGGGTACCCGGCGTATGGGAGGAGGCCAGTGGTCGCATTTTGTAACACGTAGAGGGAGTCGAGCGCGTTGCTGATGGAGATGTAGTCGGACGTCGTGACGGCGATGCCGGGAACCGCGATTGCCATGTCCCCGCTCCAAACGAGACGGTCACGCTTTGCGCCGTCAGTAAGAGCGGAAGCACCCTTGGTGATCGTAGTGTTCAGCCACCAGTCGAGCGGCTCAGTCACAGTGGAGTTGGAGGTGATTTCTCCGAGGTAGATGAGTGTGTCTCCTCGTGTGGGGTCGATGGTCACCATTTGATTCGTGTATGCACCTAAAGTCTCGTCAATCCATTTGCGAGCCCCGTGGTGCCGAGATGAGGACTTTACCTGCATACCAAACTCTGCAAGCATGGTCAGCAATGGCCGGTTACAGTTGCGCATGATTACCCACCTGTTCAACTTTTCGTCGTTAGAGTGGAACCATCCTGTGTAGTTTTGTAGCGAATTGTCGTCCCAATGAGGCATCGGGGTGAAGTGTACCCAGAGGTCTTTGATGTGAACCCTCTCACTTCCGAGGTTGACGACGGTCATATAGCGGAAGCCACTCGCTCTTGGTCGTTCGGTGCAGAGTAATGGCCCGCGTGAGTGATGTTGAAGACGAGAGTCTCGTTGAAGCCCGCATCGGCGGTAGCGTCGCAGTGCTCAGAGGATATCCACAGGGAACTCTCCGAGAAAGTGACGCCGACGCTGCCTTTGTGGGAGGAAACGTCGAGGTTGACCCACCCGCCAATGTTCTTGCCAAAGTCGTAGGTGATGGAGGAGTTGAACCCGTTCAAGATGATGCTGGTCTTTGAGCTGGGGCCGCCGACGAGCGTGTTCGAGGAGGAAAGAGATCCGTGATGGCTGTGGACGGATACAGGGTGGACCGTGCGGGAAGGAGGGGCAAGAATGTACTCCTGGTAAGGGACAGCGGCCGCGACCGCCACAGAGGCGAGCACACAGAGAAGAGAGCGCATGCTTGCGGAGGCGAGAAGGTCGTCTTGAATGCCCGTCGCCTTATAACATAGAAAATACCGGTGCCGTCGGCCGGGCTGCTCAGGTGAGAGAATTCAGAATCAGACGAAGGGGGCTTACACTTACGTTGGTGATGGCCAGCTGACCTTCATCGTAGCAGGAAGTGCGGGACACTGGTTTCTTCTGTTGTCCTCTACGGGTCCGCCGGCGCGCGTCAGGCCCGCATGCAGTCACGATATCGCCTTTGAGCGCGAATCAGGTGCGCGAAATGTTGCGACGATGCTCGTACATGGTGCCAAGCTGGAATAATCCTAAAGCCGGAGGTACGGAGACCTATCTATCGGTTCTGAGAGAGGTCACGGGAGAGGTCACTGGTACTAGTTAGTTTGCCTGATGTCTTGCGGTCTGCAATGTTTGCTATACTTATGACTGCGGACTGCTTCGTGTTGCGAGGACTGTTGGTGGCCAGCTGGCACTAGTAAGTAGTGGAGAGAGCGGAAAGAGGACAGAGACTGTTTGCGCGCTCCCTCTCACGGCGCGAGCGAGGTGGACACGTCGCGCCACAGCTTGACGTAGTGCTCAGCGCTCAGCAACCAGTGCTTACCTCTGTCCTTCTCCACCGAACCGCCGCTCGCGCGTTCACCTCATGAACCATTGACCGTCAGACTTTCAAGTCGGAAATGTCGCAAAGGTATGTACTCCAGCTTTGACCATGTTAGGCGGAGAGCTGGTGGCTGACCGCGGCTGGTGCCACATCCACCCCGCACTCCAGGCATAGAACGAACTTGCGCGACCGCTCGCAGCTGCTGGGCACGGGCGACTACAGCACCCCGCCGTCGTCAGGGAGGTCGTCGCCTTACGGCGGCGCGGCCGCGAACGCCGCGAGCCCATTCCAGCCTTTGGGCCAACGGTACGCGGATGACCTGGAGAGCCAGAACGACGAGCACCTCGAGGGCCTCACGGCCAAGGTGAAGCTGCTGAAAGACGTGCGTACCCTTCTGCTCGAATGCTTCCTGGCGTGGGTTGCTCAATGTGATGCGGGGGTGGTAGATTACGATTGGCATTGGGAACGAAGTCCGGGACTCGACCATTCAGCTCAGCCAGATGGTGCGTACGCTATTCTTATGCGCTGGAAGCCTCCTCCCTCAACTCCTCTGCCCTGTGCTTTAGAACGATGCATTTGCCGAGACGGGAGGCATTCTTTCTGGTACATTCCGTCGGATGAACAACATGGCAGGGAGGCAGGGCTGCCGCTGGTTGTGGTACATAGTTTTCCTCATCGTTGTCTTCTGGTTCTTCATTGTCGTATGGTGGTTTCGGCGATGAACACATTTTGCACACGGACGCACGCACGCTGCCCAAACGGACAAAACACAGGAGGCCCGTCCCTTATGTGGGAACACGTGGCCATTATAGCCCAGGATAGAATAGAGAGCAAAAGAATAAGATACAAAGCAAATGTCCGAAGCAAGAGAGCGATGGGATGGTAAGGGATACGGGACATTAGGGCTCTTCCCGTAGCCTGGTGCCGCCGATCTCCCAGACCATTTTTCGCCTGAGGTAGGGCATATTCTTCTGAGTGAAGTCAAACGTTTCCTCCCCGCGGGACAGGGATTCAAGGAATTGGCAGGTGAAGACGCCGCAATCATACCCGTTCTCTTGTTGTGGGGTATCCTGCAGTCAAAGCATAAGCGTGTATGTGGAGAAGACGATCCAACTGACTCACAGGGAGAACGTAGTCCGTCCATCCAGTGAAGTCAAACGGCTTCTTTTTCTTATCGCGGTGTTCGTCGTCGAGATACTGTCGGAGGATCTATGGCACGAGATCAAAATATACTCTTGGTCTCGAGAACGAGGGTTCAAACCTTGAAGACCTGTCCCCGCTCCATGCCCATGCTGTCATACGATTCGATCCGTTTCTTTCGGAAGTTGATAGCAGCGGCCGTCCAGTGCGCATTGTTGTGATTGACCGGAATGAGGATGACATCTTTTGAAAAAATGTCGACCTGTCCGTCCTTCACCGTTGGAAACCGCCTATAGCGACGCAAGGCAGTGCGGCAACTCACCTGCTTGGTCCACTTCGCAAGCCTTCCCTTCTGATATCCCTGCCCCTTCAACTTCGCCCAGAAGAACGACGAGAGATAATGTGCGTTAATCGGTCCATTGCGGCCGTTCACTTTGCTATTCGAAGGGTTTTCCTTGGAGGACTCCGCGCGCGCAAGAATCATTTGGCCGTAGAAGTTGATGATCTCGTCGTTCAACCATTGGGCCGGCCGCAGGCGCAAGATATCTGCATTCGAGACCTGTTCGCGCCCGCACTTCGCAATGGTACCTTGTCGGCGGAACAGGGCATCGACTTCAGCATCCTCTGCGGGTGGAAGAGAGGCAGGTAAGGGCTTGCGGGTCGGGTGGATGCGTTCCTCGATTTCTTGATCCGCCTTTCGCCAGCGGGTGTGCAGCATGTCCAGGGACGGGGAGAAAGGCTTCGGAGGCTTCGGCCTGTGGATAGACCATGAGTCAGATGGCATATAGGGAATAGTTTAGTGTGCCTACCCTTTGAGTGCATCTTGAGCCTTTTGGATGGCTCGTTGGAGAAAATCGAGATCGACATGCTGAAGTCAAACATGAGTGCCGGGAAGCTGGGGAGTCGGTAATATGTACTTACATCAGGATAAGAATGCCTACGCCCTTCATCTTGTCGCGCCTTGGAATGCAAATCGACAAGTGATGGCGAAGCTAGAAGAGGCGTATCGGGAAGTGTGCACCGAAATGGTGATGGCTAACGTACGTGAGAGTGCGCCTGTCTTGTCCAACCTTTCCAGCCGTGCTTGATAGTTGAGGAAACCTACGGGAAGGGGTATCAGTCGGCGGCTTGGTTAAGAGCAAAGAACACGAACTTCGGAAGTCCTCGATGCCAGAGCCGTATCCTAGCATGGGCCACTTCTTCAGGAAACGACTACGGACTACCCGCATGAACACGCACCTGAAGAGCGCTTCAACTGATACAGCTCGAGTAGATCCCTCTCCATCTCTTCACGTGTCCTCTTCTTCTCTTCCTGTACACGCGCCTTGTGCTAGAGGAGCCGCGGGTGATGAGCGCCAACACGACACGCGCTCTCGGAGGCTCCACCCACCTCTCTCGCGTATATGTGGTCGCGCTCAATGTACGGCTTCGGCTTCGACGGCTTCCGCCGCGGTGGGTTCGCGCGGAGCGTAGCGGCGACCTCCGGGTACGTCTGGTCGATGGTGGACATGACGGACGACACGGACGCCTGTGTGGAGGGCGGGGACATGAGCCCGGTCGACTTCGTGTCCGGAGCGACGAGCCCAGACACCTTTCGCGGCTCCTCCGTGGCGGATGGGTACGGCTGCTTGGACGTCGACGCATCCGCGTTCGTCTGCACCGTCGGGTGTTTGCGCTGCTTCGAGGGGCCGTCGATAGGGAGCGGCAGCGTGATGTGATTCATGCCCGCCTTGGTCGTTGGCGCGGAGGTGGAGGGCGCGGGACGCCGGTCGTGGATGGTAGGCTCCGATGCGAAGGTCGCAATGGGCAGGCGAGTGGGAAGGGAATGGTTCTTGGATTTCGACGCGCGCGCGGGAGGTGGTGGTGGCGAAGGTGAGACCGACGGGGGCGGAGACGGGATTGACTCGTGGGTGACTCGTGGGGGTTGCGGTGGAGGGTGGTCATATAGCGGCAAATCCTCTCTGGAGCCACGGAATACTGGGAAGAGGCGTTGATGAGGCGAGACGCGATCGGCGCGCGGGGGGAGGACTCACTTGAGGATACACTTGAGGAGATGACCTTCCATGGAGCGACCATGGTGTCGCAAAAGACCCCTACAAACTCTGCACCAACCTTGAGCCAGCGCGCGCCGAGAGCTTCGTACTGCGAGGGGCTGCTGTTGCCGCCTCCGGGGTGGTATGCGGTGGTTTTTCGGTGCTTTGCGGCGCGTAGGGGAAGAGAGTCGTCGGCGCGTCGCTTGTTGGAGGCCATGGGGGCGCGAAGGAAGCGAGGAGCAGAGGATGGAGATCCACCCGCAGAGAGCGGGATGACGCGGCTCGAGGCGAGCGGCTCGGAGGCCAGTCAACAGCGCAGTCTCGTATGTGCGCACAGGGCGCGAAGACTGGACAGGGCGGTCGGGCGGCGGGCGCGACGCGAAGAAAAGGAAGAGGTTGAGAAGAAAGTGGGACAAGGCCACCATCGAGGCGCCCGTCAGCATCTCTGCCCACCGGCAGGCGAGTTCCGGCGGCTAGCTGCCCTCTGGTGGCTGTGGCTCCCACTGAGCATGAACAAGTTCGATCCTCTTCGATCACAACCATGGGCGTCCAGAAAACAGTGCTGTGGTATCTATTGGTACATTTTGTAGATGCGTGTCGATAATGCGTGGTGTACATTGAGATGTGAGATAAAGCAAGCCCGACGGTGTCATCTGCTATGTGAACTTCAGAACTTCCTCCGCCCGATTGTGCCCGCGAACATCATCTTCTGCTGCCACGTCATCTTGTCCTTAGTGTCCTTCCTCCTCCGTTCCCCTTGACCGAACTGCCTGGCCATCGGCTTGAATCCGACTCGTCCTCGCTGGTGCTGTCGGAGCACTGGAGGTTCACGTGGGTGATAAATGGTTGGTGTTCCCGCGGCGTGAGGGAGGCGGCCGTCTCGACGGGGCCTTGGAATGGCGCCGGGCGGTGGCGCGGGCTCGGGGACGCGTACTCCGGGGACGGGGGAGGCGGACGGCTAGACCGACGAGACGCGCGCGCCGAGAACGGTGCGGGAAGGTGGCGAGGGCTGGGAGTCACGTACTCCGGGAATGGGGGAGGGAAATGGTGGAGGCTCCGTGAGGAGGACGCAGAGGTTGGCGAGTCGCTTTCGCCAGAGTCCGGCCTGTTCTCGTCAGACAGGTCGTGATCGGGGTCATAGAATTGTTCGACCCTGAGGATCGCTGTGCGAAGCTGAGTTAACGTGGGGCGCTGGTCGGGGTCTATCTCGAGTATCCACAGGAGGATGTCATGGAGCTCTTCGGTGATGGGAAGGTAGTCCAGCAGGTATGCAGAAGGACACTCCAGGAACTCCTTGAAGTCACGGTCTTCTTCTTCGGGTTCTTCCAGAGGGCGCGCGAGGTCACCATGTCAATAAGTATCATGCCGAGTGACCATATATCGCTGGTACTCGCGGGGTAGGGCGCAAAGTTCGTGAGGCGGCCGTGGCACTCTAAGAGGCGATGAGCATCGATGTTTTGGTATGGAAGGGAGAAGACTTACCGGGACTCATGTGACTGCGAGTTCCTCTGCCGTGCTCACGAGTGACGTCGATAGTGGTTGATAGTCCAAAATCCGTGAGATAGACCTCAGTGCCGTTCGCGTTCACAAGGATATTCTCGGGCTTGAGGTCGCGGTGATAAACGCCCTTGTCCTGGCAGTCTTCCATTGGTCGATGATGCCGAGAAATGCCTCCCGAAGCTTTTCTTCGTTCTTGTAGGTTCCCTCGTGAATGCGGTCGTAAAGGTCCCCGGAGGGGCAGAGATCCATGACAATGAACGCACACCCCACATCGAGGTCTACCCAAGTCTCGTAGACGTTGATGACGTTGGAGACGTCAGAGACTCGGCTATGGTTGTTGAGTTCCGCGTGAATCCGCTTGAGTTTGAGCTGGCCGTCTTCGCCGCGGGGAATGCCTATAACCTTGACGGCGAACTTGGTTTCCTCGCGGTCCGTTGTGTGCTCCGCGCCGTATACAGCACCGAAGGATCCCGAACCGAACCGCGTCGTGATGCAGTACCGGTCTCTCAGGATCGTGCCACTCTCGAGCATGGGGAGCAGCTTCGAAGCGGACGCCATTGTGGGCGTCGATACGACGGGAGGGTGGTCGGTGGAAAGCAAGAGGTTGGCGTCTAAAGGCTGCAGCGAGGGTGGTCAGTAACGTTCGCCAGGGACGAGTATGTGAAGAGACGCCGGACCAACGACGCGCCTCTACCAGCTTTTATGCGGAATCAGTCGACAGGGGAATCCTGGACTCCCTCACCTACGGGCATGGATGCTCACCTTCACTATCCGACCTCCTCGCCGGATATCCAGGTCGTGTTGCAATTGAGCCCGCTCATCCGAACTCCTCTACTTCGCCCACATGGTGGCATTTGAACACTTGAGCCGCGCCCTTCCAAGACAAAGCGGTTAGTGGCTCAAGACAAGGAAGATGGGAGTGAGTCTTCTCGATTGAGGCCCACCTATATCCTGACCACTCACATGGGTCACACCATGATTCCCAACGTCGACCACAACCGTCATTTCCGGCCTGGATCACAATGCCTTATCTGAATTTTCGAGCCCGAGCCCGCTGCCGCTTCGGAAGGCCTGTCAAAATTTCGCTCAGGTGTTGCTTCCGCTGCTTTTACGCCCCGACATCCGTAACTCCTCAGGCGATATTTCTGCGCGGTCCGCCGACTGCGCAGCACCCAGAAACCGCGGTTTCCACCGACCTGCGTTTTCTAGGAGTGGCTTCCGAGAGGTCCATGCTTGGATGGCATTGCACGGAAGCGGGCTGATCGCCTTGGACAACCCGAAGTACCCGAGTGCCGGAGGCACTAGAACGGTCATCTGCGGTGAGGACGCCACCCTCTGTAAGCTAGTGTATGGAAACGACTGACTACGAACCGCTATGCTGCGGCGCAGAGGGAAAATCCCGTGCTTGTTCCCGCTGTCGTGTGGGGGCTCCGCTCCCTTCTGACACAGACTGGCCTGATAAACAAACCGCGTGAGAATCGAAGGCTCGACGGTCGAATCGCGGCCTTGGCATGCGCGGTAGAAGAACCGCGGAGATCGGGGTGGCTCGTGTGCGCTTGAGTTCTGCTCCGTCGGGGGGCTCACCGTCTGTCCAGGAGTCTTGGCACAGTCTCACTTATGTGACGCTGAGGTACATAACGGTATGCGGTCTGCGCATACCTTTGTGCATCTCGGGGTCTTCACGGTGAGACTCTGTGGCCTTCGGAAGAGCGCACTATGGGACCTAACCCGGCGAGAGCATGGGTCATCTGAATCCCTTTGCGGCGAAGGAGAAGAAAAGACCCACAGAGACTCCAACGAAGCGCCACGAGATACTCGCGCAGTATAAGCCTTTTCAGTCTTGACGAGCGCATGACGAAAACCTCACGGAGCCCAGTTCACTGTGAAAGACTACATATCAATCGTCCTCTCCGGCGGGCCCGGAGCGACCGCGCAATCGTACGACCGCGCTCGCGATCTCGCACAAACGTCGAACCGCCGTCCCACCGTTGATCAGCAAGGCACCACCGGACAATGCGCCGCCGCGGACGTTCTCGCGCGGGCGTGAGGTGCGATGGCGTTAATGCGTATTTACGCACGCGGCTCCCTCGGGCACAGCGTGCGTCCCACCGAAAAGACGGCGGGCCCGACGTCGCGAACGCACGGCACGGTGCCGGGCGCAGGTAGAATGATATGGAACGTCCTGGAGAGGACAGAGAGGGTCAATTGGAATCAGCGCGATGCCTGGGTGGCGGAGAGAGAGCGATTCACCGGATATCACATTGGCGTTGCTGTGGTCAATTTTCTGACCGACGTCGCAGTTGCGCGGAGCGTGCGGGCGTGCGGGGGTACCGCATCCGCGCGCCGTTGGATTCGGGAAACGGGGACATGTGCGCTCGCGCGAGAAGAGGGTATAATTAACGGGCCAGGCCGGAAGCACGCACCACGACAGTTCGCGCGACGATGAACAGGTGTTTGCGATGCGTGGCGTGCTATGTTACGTTGCCTCGGGCTCTGCGCGCGCGCCTGGGGAGGAGTGAGTACGTGTGGCTCCGCTGCGCTCTCGAGAGCGTGCGCTGACTGACACGCCGTTCGCGTCGTGGGCTCGGAGGGCGATTCGATCAGCGCGAAAAAGGACACCATCTTGATACGCACGGAATGCACGCCGCGGCGAATTTGGGAAGCCGGGGCGATAGGTGCACGAGGGGCCTTCGCAGGGGGCGCACATGCAACGCGCACGGCGGACGTTCCTTGGAGGACAGTCGGGCGCACCGGCGACGGCGGACGAGGAGTGTGTAGAACATACGGTGAGGGCTGGCGGCCGGGAGAACAGAGGCGACCTGAGAGAGACGCTGCCCGTCTCCTGACTGCAGTCCTCGGAGCCCAAATCTGGGTTCTCGCCTGTTGCCCTCGACCGCTCTGCCCGTGCTTATCACCTCTCCCTTCACACGTCCCCCTGCTATATAGCCCTTTCGCATCTCACCACTCTTCACCACCACCCCCGCCCTCCTCCAGCCGTCGGTCGCCATCCGCTAGGCCAGCCCGACCGCACACTCGCCGACCCGAGCGCCCCAGTCCCTGCTTCACCAATCCGAGTACGTCCATCTCCGTGCACCGCGCACTCGAGCCCACAGGTTTCGTCCTATTTCGCCGCATCGTTCCGAGCATCCACGAGCGCACTCGAGAGCACCGCGGACTTGTCTCAATCGTCCCATACATAAAGCGCACCACCGCCTAAGCCGTACCTCACCGGTCTCCCCCGAATCTCTTCTCCACTCGAGTCAAGATGGGCATGAGCTACCGCCGCTACCTTTCTGGCAACCGCATCTACGGATGTTCGGGCTGCAAGACGCACCTGGCTACCATCCACACAATGATATCTCGCGTACGTTCCCTTTCATACCCGAGCACCCCGCCTCGCCTTCCCCCTGGGCGGAGCGCTCATGGTTTCTACCCTTGTAGGCATTCAACGGCCAGCACGGGGAGAGCGTACCTCTTTGACACAGTGTGAGTGCCCCTCTCGTTTGCCGTCAGTGGCGCTGTTGTGAGCTCATGCGCTCTCTCGCATTTCCTGTGCTCGTCGGATTCCACCATGTGCACGGCTGTAACCCTCGCAATACTCAACCCTGCCACGTATCGCCACGCCACCTGCGCAGTGTGAACGTTGTCGAGGGTGAACCCAGCGACAGGCAAATGACGACGGGAAATCACACCGTACGCGATATCTATTGCGTCAAGTGCGAGACCGTGCTCGGGTGGAAATATGTATGTGCGAACGAGGGGCGATCGCATGACGGCATGCTAACATCATCGTCCATTCTGGCAGGACTACGCTTACGAGGCGTCGCAGAAGTACAAGGAGGGCAAGTACATCCTCGAGCGCAATCTGCTCGTGGATGTGCAGTGATCGACCGGCGACGCCCAGCCTGCGCCCTGAGGGTCGGACGAGAGGGACGCGAGCACTCGCCACTTCCACGTCCTTTCTTCTCGTCTGGTTCCTGGCACGCATGGCCTCCTCGGTTGTCGATTGTCGGTCACTGCGGTCTCGATCTCGGCCTTACCCCCGCCTCCTCGCGCTCGTCCGCCCCGATACCCCATATCGTCCTCCCTCATTGCCCATCCTCCACCGTAATCGCCTTCGGCAGCGCGCTGAACATCCAGCGCCACGACGAACCGCAACACCTCTCGCACGTGCCCAAGTGCCGGGCACGCATACCCACGTCGTCCAGACGTCGTCCGAATCGTCCGGGCTGCTAGTCAGTGGCAGCACCGGAGAGAGGGCGACGTCGATGGTTCCGTGGATGCATATACCAGGCTGCGCGAAGCAGTCTCCCGTCGAGGCAAGCCAGGGTAGTAGAAGCTCCTATACCTACGCCGCACCCAGCTACTGCCCTCGCCCCACGTCTCTAGCCCTTCCAGAGTGGTTCACGGAGCGTCGCCCCTTAGGGACGCTCTGTGGATCGTAGAGGTTCTTGGCCTATCTTGTCGTTCTCCCGTCTCCTGATCGTTAATAAGCCCCATTCGCCGGTTTCGATGTCATCTTTCGTCCTCTCTCTCTCCCGCTCCTACGCTCACACCCCGTACATAGTGCAGCTGTACATGTAGCGCGACGACAGGCACAGAAGAGTATCTGTCTGTCCGAAGTTGAAGAGCAGTGTCAGATATGTACATAGCTTGTACGTAGCAGATAGTAGGAATAACGCAGTCGTATGCTTGTCGATCCTGGTCAGCTGAACACGTCTGCGGCCCTGTCGCGCGAAGGCGATGACTAGCCCGAGCTCGAACTCAGGGTGCAGCGCCCTGAGGGACGAACTCAAACGCCGGAAAAGGAAGGCGCCCACCGATGACGTAGCGGTATATCTTCCCTCCGCCGTCTCCTCACGCGTTGCCGCCAGGTGCGCCATCTCGCGGCAACGCCGTCCGTTCGTACCGAGCGCGTGGCGGGAGGCCATGCATTGAGCTCGAGGTATCGCTCGTCCGGTCGGAAATAGGTTCGCCGTCAACTTTAATTATGTACAGATTGCGAGAGAAGACGAGCGCGTCGGAATGATCATCAACCCTGTGAACGTGCGTGACATTGCTTGTGGATCGAGTGGGGACGTGCCAGGGAGCGAAGGCAGGTGAGTGGGTATCTAAGGAACTGGGCCCCGCGAAACCGGAGCAGGCGAACGTAAAGTATGGACGCGCAGAGGGACGTGGCGGACGCGTGGGCGGAGTGTGTCGGGGGGCGGGGGAAAACGGCCGAAACGTGGCGCACTGGTGGAGGCGGGCGACGGGCGACGGATGCTTTGAGAATTCGTGGGGTTCGCAAATTTGGGCAGGGGGCATAACTAATCTGCGGGGACGCTGGAGGACACATACGCGGGCGGTAGCGGCCTCCCGCGACGTCCTCCGCCCGTTCGCCATCCAATCGCATGTACGGGGCTGGGCTGTGGGGTTCTCAGTCGAGGACTGGCCCCAGGCCCGGAATGAAGGGCGCGCGCGATAGGGAGAGTGGGGTGGAAGGAGAGGGAGCAGTGTCCGAGATAACGCGCGTCGGGCGAAAGGTCCGTCAGACGGCTCCGCGCCGTTCCGCACGGAGAGGACAACGCGGGAGGCAACCGGGGAGCGTTGGGGAAGACAGAGCGCATCACCTTGATGACACATGGCGACGCCTGCGCGCTCTATCAGCCTGGGGTTGGTGTCGCTGCCACAACATCCAGCTGTGCGCCGAGGAGCACGCTGTCTGGAGGAGGAGCGGGCGGCGCAGGCTCGAGCAAGAGGGCAGTTGAGAAGAAGAGATGACGTCGAGGCGGCGCACAGAGTGGACGCGAGCGGACGTTGGGGAACGCGTCCTTAGCGCCCGGAAGGCCGGGACGCGTCGCGAGAAGCCGGAATTGGTAGGCTGGACATGCCGCCCAATTCGTTGGGGATCCTCCTCCGGCTCCTTTGCTGCGTGGACCCGCTTTCCTTCGTGCCCTTATATACCCCAGCACACCGCCCCCACATTCTCTACCCCGCACCTCGCAAACTCTCTCTACCCCGCGTCCTTCCCGCGCACTGTCCCTCTCTCAAAAGGTCACGACCACATCCCGACCACACCCGCGCATCAATCCTCGAAACGCAATGAGTAAGTCCGCTCTACAAAACTCTGCGAGCCCTCTCTCTAATCCCGCCCCGCCCCTCCCTAGCCGTCATGACCGCCGTCGCCGTCTCCTCCTACACGCCACCCGCTGCCACCTCGCGGCCGCGCATATCCTCCCCGCTCGCTGCGTCCACACATGCCCACCCGAACGCTCTACGCACGCACTCCTTCCCCACGTCGCGTCCGCTCCGGCCGTTTCCCTCGCTTGCCGTCTCGCCGACCTCGGCCCAGCGGAAACCGGTTAAAATCATCGAGCCCCCGGCCAACTTCAAGTCCGCCTTCGTCCTCAACCTCACTCAGGCCGAGCTCAGCCGGCAGGAGTGAGGCGATGCGCTCCCGCGCCCCACCCGCAGCTTGCTCCGGGTTCGATTCTCGGTTTCCGTCGGCCTCTCAGACTTTCTCGGCTGGTCTCTTGGGAGGTTTAGAGGTGGTTGCATAGAGGTGCGCGTCCCCCATTCCGTCTTCACGTGGTTCAACGTCATTGACTTTCGCGGCCCGCCTCGTCTCCCACAGTCATTGTAATGTCGTGCCGTGTGAAGTCCTGTCTGTCCCCCCATACCCCTCGGGCCCTCTTGCCCTGTGCATTACTACTCCCTCCTGTCGCGGTTGCCGCGGCTTCTCCTGCAAAACACGGACTGTAAAATAGAAAGTACGGTTTAAGACGTCTTTATTGCCTTCTTCCTTTGTATATGCATAAGCTTCACTCCCTCCCTCGCCGCGGATGCGCACGCCGTCGTTCATCGCGACGTGGGCCCTACGTACTACCTGGGAACGATGGTTCTGCGATAATGCCTACTTCACGACCCTTGTATCTTGAGCCGCATGTATATGTACGTTCGTGTACAGAATGCAGGTTCTCTGGATGTCCTGTTCGCGTGACGAGCGGGCTAAATGGTCAACTGGGGTCCCACCTCGCTGGTTATGGTATCAAGTATCCGGGACGAATGCGGCCTGTGAGCGCAGGCGCTTCGAGAACGTTGAGAGCGGTCGGGTGGAGTAAGGTGCATAACCTGTAGAGTCTTCACGGCGCCGGAACTTACAGTCTAGTACAATAGCTGACATATTGCGGTCGGAATCGACATATTGCGATCGGAATCATGTAGAGACCATTGGTCTCGATCAGCCCTCGCGAAAGCTTTGTATGCCCGTCCGGCATGAGACCTTGAGGGGCAGCCTCAGCGCGAACCGCCAGTTTCTATTTGTGGTAAGGCGGAGGGGCGGAGGACATGCCCAGCGGCCTGTACAGTGGCCATCGAAGACCGAGGGGCGTGGACCTAGACCTGTGGTGGTCGCGAACGCAGCGGGATGACGAACTCCAGCGCAGCACGGTGCGCGTGGTGAAGTGCGCGTGCCAGGGGCCAGCCGGCCAAGAATGTACGTGCGTGCGCCCGGGCCGTGCGCGGCCGGGACGACCAGAAGCGTTCGCGGGGACGGCGACCGGGACCGGATGGGGGCGCGTGCGGCATTTGCTTTCCAGAACTAGCTCGTGAACGCCGCTCGATACATAGATCCGAAACGGGTAGGTTGTAAGGCAGGTAGCTCGGGATCCGGAGGTACTGCTGAGGGCCGAGCAAACTTTGAGCTTGGAGCTGCGGTACAAGAACGGTCGGGGTCTGGAGCGGCCAAGGAGGGGTGGGGAAGCTGGAGGGGAAAGGATCAGAGGGAAGGAGATGGCGCTGACGGACGTTTGGAAGATGCTTGAGAGGGCGAGCTCGGAACTTGGCGGCGCGCGCTGAGGGTCCCAGGAGGCATGCGCGCACCTTTATATGTCCGGGATCCCAGCGTGCGACGGCGGGCGCGTGAGGGCACGTTGGTTCCGCGCGGCGTGCAGCGGGACGAGACGTCTGTGGCGTGCATGAAGCCACGGACGTGCGGGGCAAGGTTGGATGTTGGTGGCTGCCCGCGAAGGGCGGAGAGATGATCAGGCGAAGAAGAGAAGTGGCCCCGCGGTCCCACAGCCAGGGGGGAAGCGGGCGCATGAACGTCCACAAACGCTATTGCGAGACGCCGCGAGCAAGGGTTGCGTGTGTCCTAGGGCCATATCGGACACTCGAGGCACGGCCTTCGGCGTTGACAGCTCTGCGAGTGGGTGGCGCAGTAGCGAGCGCGAATTGGTATGTGCTGGGCGGGCGCCGCGCCGATGCTTGCGGGGGTGCTGACGCGGGAGGCGGGCGGAGGGCGGGGCGACTTACGTAGCTCCGGTGGCCTTCACCGCTCTGGAGGCGGACGCTGGCACGGTCGACGGCCGTAAGCAACCCGTTCCTGTCCTCGGCGGTCCGCTGCCGGACTCCGGAGCACCAGGGGCGGGCGAAAGCTTAAATGCCTCTGGAGAGACATCATCTTTGCCTGCTCGCGTCCGCTCGCAGGGAGGGGGGCCTGATCATGAGATCTGAGAGAGTCCAGAGTCGCGCGCAGGCCGCGCGTTCCCGAGGTGGGGAGCCGCGCATTTGTGACGGCCGCCAGGCACCGGCCCGCGGCGTCGCCCACGATGGTCCCCTGAGCTGGATGTCGCCCGAGGAGGAGGGGGAGGAGGGGCGGGCGGTCGTACAGCTCGTACTTACTTATGCGCGTGCCTGGGGGCGAGTGCCATGGGCGTTTGCGAGTCGCGCTCCGGGACCGCCGCGCACGGGAAAAGGCGGGGAGCCGTGAGGACGTGCCTGGCCAGGGCAGCCTGCGCTGATCCGGGCTTTCGCCCACGACCGGGTGCGCGGGAGGCTTGATGGGATTTTGGGGGTGTCCGCCGCGCGCGGCTTTTAGGGATCGGGGCGGCCAGTCGGCCGGCCAACCGGTGGTCAAAGCGAGGACCAGGAGGTCTCGGACGCGTTCAAGGGGGCCTGGATGGAGCGGCCTGAGGCCGGCGCGAGCTTCCTCTCTGGCGGTGACCTGGTGTGGCGGTGTTACGAAGGGCCCGTACGTGTACCTCGACGAACATGAGTTGAACGGGCAGACGACTCGCGAGGCGTGCCTCACTTTGACGGCTGGAGCCGACGTCGTTTTAGCTGAGCGGGACGTCCGGAAAGCCCATCCGTCCATCACGACGTGTGCCGTCTTGAGTCAGGGGAGGAATTCTGAGGGAAGCATTGGGTGAGTAACAACCACCGGGGCAGTCACAGCAGTCTCAAAAGCTGACCTTGAGCTGCGACACCGTCGACCTTTGCCGAGGCTGCGTGCCGTACACGATGCACTAGAACTTTCTGCCTGACTGCGCAGCGCAGCGCACATACTCCATAGCATACAGGGCCCTGGTCTAGGTGACCACTGAGATTGGGTCACCGTCGTAGACGCAACGCAGCCTGAATAGAAGTTTGCTTTAAGTAGGCGCCTATCGTCGCATGGAAAACCTCGTAGAAAACTGTCGCTAGAACGCCGATGTGCTGGCACTCGAGGCGTTCTGTAATCTCTGGTAAATCCTGCCACGGGCTGCGCGGAAACGCCGGAATAGATTGAAGCTGTTGTACCTGGGGAAGCAAAGGATTTAGCTAGTTGCGTTGTGGGCGCGCCTGGGGGAAAGTGCCGTAAGCTGACCAAAGGACGACCGCCACCGGTTGATCTATCAAAGGAAGCGCGACGGCGGACTCCCAAAGCAGCTGGCAATCCGAAGGACGTGGGAAAGCGCTGATCGGGGACCGATAGCGAGTTAGGTCAGGGGGCTGGCACGGTAAGGGAGGAAAGTTAGTCAGAAGATGCGTTGCTGTCGATTCTATCAGGCAATGGGCTGAGATGGAGGAAAAGACTGGAGACGGGAGTCGATGGAATGCGGTGGACGAGCGACAGACGGACACAGCGACATAGCGCACGGCATACGGCCTATGACGTCATTTTGTGGATGATCAACGTACGATGCACCACCCAAAAGCAGGCGACCGATGCAGCGCTTATACCACCCGGAAAGAACACGAGGAGGATCAGAATGGACGGGAGGATATTTTATGCACTGTTTAGACGATAAACTGCATCTGGGCGGGTGAACAAAGCACGCAACCATTCGCGTATGCGTGCGCGCGTGGCGTCGAGCACAGGCCGATGTTGATACAACAGCGCGACTACGAGACGGATGGACGGAAGTATCTGCCACCCGGCCACATATCAAAACTAACATCGACACGTCATATGTCCCTGGTCGTCGTCTGCCTCGCTAGCGTGAGACCAATCGCAGCGCGGTGCCCTCATGTTCCAACGCTGTCGGACCGCAGAGAGCATTTGTAGACGGGACGGCGACAGAGATCCGCCTTACCTGTCAAGCGGACGGACTGATCCGCCCAGTGTTGCTGCCCGCAGGGCTGCGCCAGGAACGTCGACACCGAGGGTGACGTCGCCAAACTTGGCGAGACTGTGGCGGATCCGCAACCGCCGTCAGCCGGCGGCATACCCGGGAAACTCGAAAGTGCGTACCGGCTGCTGAACCGAGTAGAAAAAACTCCCTCGAGAGATTGGACAGGAAGGCGATTCAGAACGGAGGGCTCCCACACGGGCGCTGTTGGGTTCAAGTAGGGTTGCGGGCAGAGGGCACGAGCCCGCGGTAGACGCACCCCATAACCTTGGGGGGCGGTGAGCGGGGCAAGAGGAAGCTCGCGGAGCAACTTACAAGACCGCCGTGAGCTCCGAGAGGACACATGAGACCAAAGCGAATGTTCTTCTCCCATCGAGACTCCCAGAACACGCGGAAACGGTCCTGCAACTGTTCCGCAAGTAGAGGATCAAGGTAATACCGCCGAGTCCGGTGACACTCGGCGACGCAGGGGCGGGTGTGGGTTTGTGAGACGGCTGGCGGTCGAGTGCCGGTTTCCCCGGTTATCTCTGGGGAATCTCCGTGGAGGGGCGACATAAGAGCGTCGGGGAACATTCCAGATGCCTGTTGTGGAATAAAGGACGAGTCCGCCTGGGTCGAAGACGGCGGGGCGGCACGATTCTGTCGGAATTGAAGCCTTTATGACCCAATCGTCCTATCTGAGTTTGAGAACGAGACTGGTCATGTGGCGCCTGATGGGGGCGGACAGCACCCAAATGTCGAGGAAGGGAGACACGATGTACAGCCGCAGAACCTGGGGGCATGCACGTTGAGAAGATCAACCACAAGGTGCTCGCTTCAGTAAGAAAGCACTGCCACCTTTCATGGGAATGCCCATCGGCAGGAATACTTTCACTATCCCAGGGAACACTTCGGGGAGAACGCACTGGAGCTAGGCCTGGGAAGCCGGGGCCGGACTGGGAAGCCTGAGAGCACTCGTAAAGGACTCGCCTCGGTGAGACGCTCGGGGGCAAAGAGCTGCAGGAGATCACCCGTGAATGGGATGTGGAACGAAGAAGGTTGGAGGCACCCAGCGAGCGTAAAGAGTACGTACCTGTCGGGCGAGACGTGGCCACGGGCGACTGGTGGCGAGCGCACGCATGTCGCTCCGGGGCGCCAGCAGGACATGTGTGGCCAGTGTGGAGGAGACGTGGCCTACAAGGTCCTACAACGGGGCAGAAGATGGTGGTTCGGGGGCAACAGCGACCGGCTTACGGAAGCTGCGGCCACCGCCTAGCCCTCTTGCGGCTGCTGGGGATTGCGCTTACTGCCCGACACTTTGGTCCCGATCCATTTCCTTTCGGCAAGACGCGGCCTACGATCAATGCTGCAAGGTGCAGGCCATCGGGCTGGGCAGAGGTGCAAAGGCGGCGAGGGGGTGTCGAGTAATGTCCGACAGGGCTCGCACTTGGCCCGCAGCGCGCCTGGAGGATGAGTGCATGAGTACGCTTCCAGGCAGGGATTTCCACGACGAACCCGGAGCTTTGTGGTCCTAAGCGCGAGCGTCCTCGCAGACCTTCTATCTGCGCGATCGTATGAGCGCACGAGACGGCGCCCAAGTCGCCGTGGCAGACAAAGGACGGGGATGCTCGCTCTGGGCCGGCATGCTCTCCCGTGCGCGTGATCGGCCCGAGGCGGGGGCTGTTGCGAGTCGTGTACGTCCCCCGCCGCGCTCACCATCCACACTGCCTACGACCGTCCTCCCCGTCTTACATAAACCGCGACTCTCCCCTTGTCCGGTCTCATCCGCCCCCCATCGAGCCCACTGCTCCCAACTGCCGCCTCCACGGCCCTCCACTCTCCTCGCAGCGCCTGACCAACTGAGCTCCCATCGCCTGAGCCGCATCCGGCGAGCCGCCCCGTATGTGTGCGGAGGTCGGCCGAGGGTGCGCAGGCTCCGCGTTCGGAGGTCAGCAGCTCGCACACACCGCCCACGCTCGACGCCCAACGGTGCTCTTCCGGTCGGATATGTCGCCCATCATGCGAACGCAGGTGTTTTCCCGCGTCTCCGAGACCAGCACCCATCGTTGCGAGGCGCATGGCGCGCCTCGTGCTGGACGCTCGAGCCTCGTGCGCCTCGGGGCAGAGCAACAAAGAACATATCCGGGGACGGACGTCGCCCGAAATCGACGCGTCTTGTTGTCTCGGGCGCCCCGGGCGATTGAGTGCGATTCGCTGGCTGGGATGGGCCACGATGCGCGGGCGCGTCGCACACAGAGAAGGAGTTGACGTTAATGAACGCGCGGCGAGGCTTGCGCTAAGTTTGTATGAAGGCGGCATGGGCGGCGGCTTTCAAATAAAAGCCGTCTTCCCCGATTGCGCATGCGTCGAGTGCACGATGTCGACCTCAAGGCGAGAAGGTTAACCGCATACACAATGCCCGGCTGCAGGCACACGACCGGCTTCAGGGCCGTGGTACAATAAACTGCGGAAAAGATAAATGGAGAGCTAGAATGACATCGAGCTTGTTTCGTGCCGTTGGGGACGGAGGGGCAAGTTAAGAGAAAGAAAGAACGGGACGAACAATGTTACGTACGCGAGACGGGGCTGCAGCTGGAGCGATGGCCGGCTGGTCTGGCGGAGATGGGAGAGGCAGACGGAGAGCTGAGAGCTCGCTCGCCGTGCCTGGGCAGCAGCGGAGCGTCGGCGATGGCCGGTGCCTCGTGGACGGCCCGCGCCGGGGCAGACGGCGGCCGGGCAACAGTGGCCGGCGTCGGAGGGGGCTCGGAGGGGGACCAAAGTGGGGCACTCGACGTGGGCCGGTTTGCCGCCGCAGACCGGCCAGATGGGGGAGGCTCGACGAATTACGCGGGCGGGATCCGGACAAAAGGGGCGCGGCTGGCTGTGTGGGCTTGGTGATTGAGTAGAAATACCCGGGGGCGCTCCTCCGCGCGTGCAAGGACCGTTCTGTACTCTGTCGACGTCCACCACTCTCCGTCAAGGCTCCTGCCCCCGGCTCCTCTTCACGACCTGCACGAACTTGCACGACGAATCTCTGCTTATTATCTGCTACCCTCTCCTTCTCCCCGTCTCTCTCGCTCCCCTTCACGACCTCCCGCCCCGATCATTCGCTCTCGAGGCCCGTCCCTCTCTGCTCGCCCCCTCACCCGCCCTGACCTCCTCCCCAGATCTCCACAATCTACACTCTCCTTTCCCGCCTTCTGAGGTCTGTCCTCCTCCCCGCCCCTCCCCCCCGTCCGCCTCCGTGCTCAAACCCTTTGCCAGCAGACATGGATAGCTGGAGAGTAGCCGTTCTTGGTGATGGTAGTGTTGGAAAGACCGCTCTGGCTGTCCAGGTACGTCCCACCGACCCTGCTGCCCGCCCCCGATGCTCACCGCACCCCCAGTTCACGCTCAACTGCTTCGTTGGTAAGCCCGCCCCCGGTCCCGTTTTAAGCGCGCTCTGAACGTGACCCCGCCATCCTCGGATACCCACATACAGAGGTATGTGCCTCTCCCCCGTCTGTCCCGCCGGGAAAGCGCTCACAACCCCCGAGACGTATGATCCCACGATAGAAGATGCGTATCGCAAACAGCTGGTTGTCGACAACCGGATGTGCTTTGTTGAGGTGATCGATACCGCGGGACAAGGTGAGTCGTGCCGGCATCGCGTGCGCCATCTGCCGCTCATCACCCGTATCTGCAGAGGAGTACGCGACTCTTCGAGACCAATGGGTCAGGTGCGTGCCTGCCTCCCCTCTCGGCGTCCGTCCGATTCGACCGTCACCCGCAGAGAGGGCCAGGGCTTTATCCTGGTCTATTCGATTGCGTCGAGGGCGACGTTTGATCGGCTCGATGTGTTCCGGCAGGCGATGTTGAAAGTCAAGCGACAGAAACCGGTTTTCATGCTTGTCGGCAACAAGTGCGACAAACAGTACGAGCGGGAGGTCTCGAGAGAGGAGGGCGCGGCGCTGGCGCGGCAGTTTGGCTGCCAGTTCCTAGAGACCTCAGCAAAAACGGCGCACAACGTGGAGCAGCTGTTCATGAACCTTGTCCGGCTACTTCGCCAGACCAAGCAGCAGGAACAAGGCGTCCCGAACCCCGTCGTACGTGCACCGGAGAGGGAGAACAGGCGACGAAGGTGTATCGTATTGTAGGGCATCACGAGGACTGTATAGAACTGACCCATCTCCCCGCCTACTTACCTCCTTCTATGATACCACGACTGCATCATTTCGTAGGGTTTTTTTTCACGTCCTCGGGCTCCGTCTCGGGGGACATCTGCAGAGGCCTGCCGCGACGATCTTCTCATTGACTTCTCAATGTACATATATCCCCCCTCACGTCAAGTGGCTGTACATTGTGCTCTGGATGTCAGTGCTCTCGGACGAGACGATACATACGACAACCGACGCTCCGTTTCCTCCCCGTCCGCATGCGTTTGCGATCTGTTGGGCCGCAGGCAGGCGTTGGCGTGTACGCACCGCAGCAGTTGTCCAACTCTGATAGATCGCTGCGAGCCTGAGTGGAATATCGTCAGGCACTCTGGATGTCGCTTCTGACGTTTCTGACATTTCCCGAGGAGAACACGTCAAGACAACCCGCGAGACTTGACGTCCGCGCGAGGACGTCCGATCACGCAGCCCTCCCTTCCAGTCGCGCACACACAGCGTGCTGCACCACCCTCTTGCCTCGTCATCTTGCGTCTCCGCCGTGCCCCAAGAATACGCCCATCACGACGGTGCAACGGTTCCCCATCGGAAGCCGGCGACCTAAAAGACCGCCGGTCTCAACTTGGGCGTGATGCGCGGCCCGCCAGTGCACTCGTTCGGACGGGACCTCTTCCGCGCGCGCGAACGGCGGCGGCAGGCGACGACTTCGTGGCGAGGGTTCCACGATCGAGGCTAGTCTAGCCCCAACAAGCACTGGCGGGGAAGGAGGACCGCTTTGCGGACGTGCTCATGGTCCGCGCGTCGAGCTCCAGGGAGCGGACACGGAATGATGGGCCACAGTGAGCTGTCCAAGGCAGGCCTGCAGTGCTCTGCGTCCACCTGTGGGACGACTGGTCGGATTCGATGCGGAATGATTCGAATCACCCCCGCATGGGACACGCACATCGCCGATGCAGCTCGGCTGTCGTTTAGGCCCGCGGTGTTCGCGCGTCACAGTCGCGCTGTTTTTATGTGGGTTGGAGAGGATATTCCATATGTTTAGGGCACTCAGGTGAGCTTGAGTCGGGGCGGAGTGGAGAGAAAGGCCGCGCGCGGTGGGTCGGGGCGCGATGAGCGCTTGCACGGCGCAGTTTCGGCCGCTGAGTCGGAAGGGCGTGGGTTCAAGTCCGCGCGCAGTCGACGTGGCATGGACACCGGGGGACGAACGCGTCGGTCATGGATGTAGAGGCGAGATGGTCGACGGGCTTGTGGGAATCGCCAAGTAGGATCTCCAGGGCCAGAGAGGCGCCGGCTGGACGCGAACCCTGAGTGGGAGGCAAAAACAGTCGCGGATGAAATAAAAGAAGGACGCGCGAGCGAAAAAGTAGATGCATGCGAGGCCTCCTGTGTGCAGGCGGCTGCGGCTGGAGCGCAGGCGGGGTCGGTGCCGACCGCGCAGAAGACAGATCGGGCATGTGGGCCACACAACGGCGTGGGCCGAGGGCTCCGTGGAGTTCGCTGTCGGGCGAGGAGGCCGGGGAGAGACCGAGCACGGCGAGGCCGGCCGAGGAATTGTCTGATTTCTCGACGGACACTAGTAGCGCGATCGAGGCCGGAGAGGAGGCCGCGACGAAGTGTTCCCCGTGGGGCTCGAGAGACGCGATCGACGAGCGGCCGATTATTCGAGGCTTGTCTCGAGACTGGCCCGGAAGCAGATCTCAGAGTCCGTCACGAGGCCTCTGTCCATTGCTTGCTGCGTAAACAAGACGGCTATCTAGAGGGGTATCTGCGGACGGCCAGGGGGCTACAGGAGGCGCTACTTGTTGTGCCAGAACAGCGTCCGGAGATCGTGCCAGTGGTTCGAATCCCGGTAGAGGTACGTCATCGAGTTGAACATCCCCGGCTGCACCGTCTCCCCCCGCTCCTGGAAGAGCCACATCACTGCGCCCCAGACGACGGCGGCGAATATCGAGAACTGCCGCGCGTCGGGGGGCAGCGGCCGCCCGGGCGCGGGCGCGCTCTTGCCGTACGTGGTCTTGGCCCGCGATAGCAACGACGCTACGACGCGCGAGCAGACGTACAGCACGATCTGCGGGACGTGGCGGGGTACGCACAGAGACGGACAGGCTCAGGATGGGACGCGGACAGAAAGCGAGCGGGAGGCGGGGGGCGTACCTGCTCGTTTACTGCATTCCGCTCGCCAAAGACAACGTAGCCGCCGATTAGGCCCGCGATGAACGTGTCCGAGCTCCGCTGCTTGCCGCCGTTCACCTTCTTCTGGAGCACGAGCAGCGTCTTGTAGAGCGAGACGAATTTGGCGAGGTTGAGCGCGTGCTGCTTCGTCGCCTTGAAGATCGTCTTCAGCCGCGTCGTCCAGCTGCGCAGAGTCAGCAGCGGCCTCCGCGCGCAAGATGTGCAGGCACTCACTCGCCACGGCCGAAGAGGATGGCCATGATCAGCGCATGCGGGAACCGCACTTTCACGCCGTAGACGAAGCCATTCCGAGCTCCCTTGAGGATGGAGAGGTAGTCATGGTAGGCCGGGTCAGTGATGAGGGCTTGTATCGCGGACATGGCGGATGGGCGAGCAGTGGGTCGCGGGAGATGACGGAGAGCAAGAGATCCGGCGGACGTGCACCGTGTCGGACGGCGAGCTGGTGGCTTGCTTCGGCGTGGTCCCGCACCGGTTCGCCACAACGGTCCTCCTCCCGGCCCGTTGCAGTCGGCGTCAAGAGTGGGCAGAATCACATGGGCACTCGCGACGTGGCTTGGCAAACGCGGGTGCATAGCGTTAGAAGGTTGGCCTAGGGGAGACTAGGTGCATAGGGACCTCGGGTGGTAAGCACCAAGGGGACAGGGTAGTACTAGTACATGATCATAGGAGCGGTGGCTACGTGGAGGAGGAGGAGGAGGCGGGTGAATCATTTCCGCCCCTCCTCCGTTGGTATGGAGGGCGAAAAGTAGTCGTCGCTGAACTCAAACTCCGTCGCCAGCACGCACTCGCACTGCAGCACACGACCCCAGACACAGTCAGCACACGCTCACAGGGGTCCGGACCTAGCACTCAAGTACTCACCCCGGGCGCGCCTTCGGCCAGAACGCGGTCGCCCTTGCCGCGAACCGCGACAAACCGCCGGTAGGAGTCGACCATCACAGGCTGGGTCTGCATCCGCTGCAGGTCCCGGGCAATTTCCTTCTCGAGTGCTGCCGGGAGGTCGGCCTCGGACGTGCCCGCGAACTGCTCCGCCGCGACCTGGAGGCATTCCGTCAGGATTTCCCGCGCGCCCACAGTCGGGAGCCGCAGCTGCCATCGGGTCCACAGCAGCACCGGGTCCCCGCCCTGCACCGGCTCGCGCGGCGACACCGGGGCCTGCAGCAGCGCGACGTCGCCCTTCTCGATCGCCGTCAGCAGGCCCTCGTGCACGAACTTCTTCCTGCAAAAGCTGTCAGCGGACGCTGCGAGCCGTGCGGATGGCGGACGAGGCGACGCACTCGTCGTACAGACGCAACGGGTGCTCGCCCTGGCTGGTCAGCTTGGCCACCATGGCCACCGTGGACGGCAGCACGTAGCACACCCACATGGGTGCTCCCGGATGTTCTTGATCAAGTCCAATACTCGGAAGTGGCCTTCGATGATGGCCGCAGGCGTGAACGTCACGACGCCGCCTGCGTAAACGGGGTTAGCACATTAGAGCGACGGAGAAAGGAAAGGGCTAGCTGAAAGAAGTTTGAAACGCACCAAGCGGGAAGATCTCGCGCACACCCCAGCGCTCTTGCGGCACGCTCGGGTGCGTGCCGTACGTGAAGAAGCGCAGGGCGTCGCCCTTCTTTGCCCTGCGCTCGGCGATGGTGGGGAGCAGATGGAGCGTCGGCAGGGAGCCGACGTGGACAAAGACGGTGCGGACGTCTTTCTTGTGCCCGACGTCCTGCCGGGAGGTCAAGATGTGCCTAAGCATCTTCGTCTCATACCCGGGGTTTGTCGAGGGCCCGTCGGACTCTTCGTGCCAATGCAGTACGGCCGGTTCGGCTGGTGTATGTAGTCGTACACGGCTTTGGGGAACGACAGGTTGTGAATCGCTTGGTAGAAACGGCGCTTGAACACGATGTTCCGACCGGCCCGAGCGAGTGAGTCGGCGAACGGTGGGTCGAGGTCGTGTCCTTGGACGAAATCTGGCTTTCCAGCTCGCGGCTCTGAACTCTGTGCCGTCAGCTGCCACGGCACGAGGGCGACTTCGAGACCTCCTCCTGTTCCGTTGAACCCTGGTGTGTACAGCATGCTCCGGGGTGTGCGGTGCCCTCCAGGGTACATGAAGAGAGACCCACCGGCCCATCTTGGGTGAAGAGGTGCGCGTAGCAGAACTGCGAGACATGCGTGAGCTCAAGCCGCACCCTGGTCCACCGGGGGGATGCATACCAGTATATTCGTATTCATGTAAGTGGTCAGCTGGGCCACAGCGTCCTTGTCCTTGTCGGCCATGGGCGCCACTGCGGCGAATTGCTGCGCAGCAGTGCTCGCGCCGAGCATCATTGGCAGGGACGGCAGTTCGTGAAATGCTGAGAAACGCAGAGCCTCGGCATCCTTTGGAATGCAGAGACCGAGCGTCAGCCCTCCAGGCCTGGAAATGCTCACGTTCGTGAGTTCGATGTCGCACACGTGCTCCGCTTTGTCGCGGCTGACGTCCAAGTAGAGCCCACCGGACCACTTCCACTTCTTTTGTATGCTGCACGCGACGTCAGAGAGTAGAAGCGCAGGAAGAGACTGCAGACAAACCGTGGAAGACCTTTAGTTCTGATCGCGGTTTGGAGGGGGCGGGGAATATTTGGAGTTGTTGGACTCGGTGCGTCCTCCCTAAATCAACTTTAGCATCAAGTGCCAACGACAGCATGTAGACGCACTGCATCGGAGCTGTCATCCTGCGTACGTTGATCAGCTTGGTGCAATATCGTGAAAGATGTCACTACTCACTCAGGAGGCATCATGTTTTGAAGAAAGGCGTTCGCTTCCGCCATCTGGTCTGGCCGGATTAGCGGAGCCGGCATGTTTGAGGGAGCCGACATGTTTCGCCGGGGGAGAGGAATTTTGAAAGTATCTCCGCCGCTTCCGGACCCGCTTCCCGTGGCCGAGGGCAGCTGCGGGATGGTGGAGGTCTGTACGACCGGGTTGCGGGGAGAGGCTGCCTCGGGACCCGCCGGCTTGTTCTTCCTGAACGACAACTTGGACAGGTCACTTGACTTGACCTCCACTGGTCTCGGGGCCTTTTGGGGTTCTGACGTCGGGACACGCTGAGCTATGCGCGCTTTAACTGTGTTGCCGACCGTCTCTGTGATGGGCATGGGTATCGCCATAACTTGCCGCTTGCGGGGTGGGCCAGAGGTCTCTTTCAAACTAGGACGCTTCGTGGGAATCGTGGCTGACGACGGTTGCCACTGGGCTCCGACAGCAGAGCGAGGTTCGATAGGGTCTGGGGATGAAGCTGCTTCGTCTTCGGAGAAGAGAGAACCGGCGCGTTCGAATGGGTCAGAGGACGGCTGTTGGGAAGGACGCTTGAGGGCGGGAATCTTGACCCTAAGCGTCGGCATCGGCGTCGACGTCGACTTCTGCTTCTGCTTCTGCTTCTGCTTCTGCTTCTGCTTCTGCAACTTCGACAAGGGTCTGTCGTCGTCGGAAGATTCGTCCGACTGCTAGTCGTCAGAGCGCTGTTACTTGCTGAGAGGTTAACTGACTTACGGATCTAGGACGCTTTTTGGGCTTCGATGGACCATCTGACGAGGATGCACGGACAACCTTCTCGGTCTGACGGGGCGCTGTCAGTCTCGCATCTCGGAATGAGGCTATCCACGAAAACCGACCCTGACTTTGGCCTTCTTGTGAGTCTTTTTTGGAGGAGGAGAAGGAGAGTCAAATATGTCCACAGCCTGCCTCGATTCTGATCAGACATCGGGTTGCCCGCATGAATTTGAGCATGCTTTACCTTCGCTTTCCCTTTGTTCCTACGAGGGAGCTCCAGTTTTGGTGCTGGGTCGGATTCTGGCTCCGACTCCGGCTCGGGTCTGTATTCGGCCTCGGCCTCGGCCTCGGAGTCCTCTCCGGGTGAAATCGGCGGAGGTCCCGCCTGCTGTGAAATCTCAGGGTTCTCGATGGCCCAACGCTTCTTCTCTCGTTCTAGGGAGAGCGTCAGCAATCTCAACCAAGGCGACGGAAGGGAACTGACTGATCCATGTCGGGGTGGCCTCAACCGTGAACCCATCCTTGTAGTCGTCATCGTCCCGGCCAACGTTGTCCCAAAAACTTTCGAGGAGCCTCTCGCAGTCCTGGTTGATGTTCTCTTCTGGTTCCCATCTGCAGGCGTTAGAACGTCGTAGACATGTTGGGGCTTTACGCACGTTTCGTCCTCTGAAGAATAACCACCCCACTAGCACAGATGAAACAGAGGCGTCAGTGTAGGGAGATGGCTAGTGCTCCCCATTAGTACCTTCACGCGGTATTCCTGTGCAAAGGTGGGTAAGAGTTCTGCCAGAGGTGTGCAAAAACGCTTACCCATTGGGAGCCCACCACCCTGGCCGCTTTGATTACTTCTGGCAATCAACGCCCGCGAGGTGAGACCGGAACGTCGTGCGAAGAACGGCATGGTAAACGCACCCACTACGTAGGCGGCGCCATCTTCAGAGCTTGACTCGGGAGTAGGTTCTCGACGTTTTCCCATCAAGAAGTCGAGGAGTTGTAGATTGATGAATGGCTGGAGGCTGAGCTCGTTACGTGTGTAATAGGCTGGTGGGAAAGGTCGCAGCACTATAGAATGGTGTTTTGGCGGCTGTGGCGTTGGAGTTCGCAGTGCAGCAGAAAACGCGCGCAGGAGGCGACCTACACGTGCCACTGGAATTCGTGGGCACGTATCTGACCGGGTGATGCTCGAGGAGAGTCAGCCAAGAATTCGAGATCTTGCGGAGGCAGATGCGAACACAAGGTGTCTCAGCTGTTCGCGTTCAAGGGAGGCGCGCCTGTTATCATGGATGCTATATTGGGCGCTTTGGGCATTCTCGCAGCACCGAGGTACCAACGGCCTGCCATCCACCACCATCCCTCTTTCCCCTACCCACTCGTCTGCCACACAAAAATCCGACCACCCTTCCATATTCCTCCCTTCACGTCCACATGGCCGCCAATCCAAGTCCAAGTCCAAGCAGCAAGAGGCGCTCCAGTTCCTCGACGACCTCGACAGCCTCGCCCCGCCCCCCGCGGCGGGCTCCGGCGCTGCCCCGGCCGCACCCGCCTCGGGCGCGGGTCCGGGCGCGGAGGGCGAGGCGGAGGTGTTCGCGTTCATCGACGAGATCACGCAGAAGAGCTCGGAGCCGCCGCGCCTGCACGACCGCCCGCTGTCCCGCGCGGGCACGCCGACGGTGCGCAAGAGCACGGAGCGCGTCAAGGTCGGCGGCGGCGCCCCGCTCCTCCCCGGCGCCGTCGGCGGGGTCCCGAGGTCGCGCACGGACTCGGGGAGCTCGAGGGTGAGCGTCGCGCGGGCGGCGAGCGCGGAGCCGTCCCCGCTCGAGCCGGCGAGGCAGGGCGCGGCCGCGGGTGGAGGGTGGGGGTGGGGGAGCGTGTGGTCGACGGCGAGCAGTGCGCTGCAGCAGGCGAGGACGGTCGTGGACGAGCAGGTGAAGAATCTGCCGAAGAACGAGCAGGCGAGGAAGTGGGGGGAGGGTGTGCTCGAGTACGCGAAGAGCGCGCAGCTGGATAAGATCAGTGCGTGTGCGGCGTTCTTGGGTCTAGTGCGAATGCTCATTGGGATCTTGCGCAGGCCAGGACTTCAGGCGTGTGGGGCTTTCCACCTTGACGGACATTTTGAACGCAGTCGCGCCGCCAATCTCGGAACATGAGGTTATCAAGGTCTGGCTTAGCCATGACATGCAAGGATACGAGGGTATCGAAGGACTGACGTACCGTGCTCTCTCGCGGGTCAGTTCATATATATGTATCTGCGCTTCGTTTTCTGATCACACGGATTGCAGATCATGGAGCAAGTCGAAGGGGGTGACCTCGTAGTGAACCGCGGCGACGAGTCTCGTCCGAAAGAGACGAATGAGCAGAGGGACATGAACGCGGTGGAGGGCTACGAGGCGGCACTGAAACTCGCTCAGGTAAGGGCACTGTATCAGTGTTAGACTAGGGAACGCTAACGTAGGTTACAGGCCAACCTCGAGGAGCTCGTGAAGCGCAACGCGAAGCCTGAAGACACCCCCGAGTCGAGCACACAGAATCCCACCACATACTCCTATGTTTACCTCCGTGTTCAACCCTTCACCACCACATATTCCCTTCCTCGACTGCCCGGAACGGAAGCCTCTGAAGCCACTTCTCAGTCAACTCTCCAGTTTCTCATCTGTCTCTCCGACCCGGATCACAAACTCATCCACTCTACCGTCACTCAGTCGGTTCCTGAGAAGTGGCTCGAGCTATGGGACGACTACGACTGGGTCGAGGACCTCGTCGTGGAGGCGATCAGGATCGGAGTCGAGGTCATCGGCCAGGAGTACATCGGAGCGCGCATGGGCTGGGACGGGAAGAAGGCCGCCGAGCCCGAGGTCGTCGTGGTGGACGAGTCGGAGAAGGTGGCCGCTTGAACGGACTGCTGTCGGAACCCGGAGCCACGTACGGACGGTGTACGAGGTCGCACGGCGCGCGACGGGCGGCGGACGCAAAGCATGGAACCTGAGATTGTATGTAATATACTAGCATCCCAGCCTCGTGTACTACGTCCACCTCTGCGCCCACATCTACTTCTTCTCCTCGGGCGCGGGCGGCGGAGGGGGCACGGGCTTGAACTCGTCCGGCCTTTTCGGAGTGGTGCCGTCGCCGACCTGCTCCCATGGCGAGAGGGAGTCGAAATTCCTGGTGACGAGGCGCGTTTGCGTTGGGTTTGCAGGATGAGGGGAGGGAAGGAGACGTACCGGAATGCCTGGGTGAGCTGCAGAGGCTCGTACACGACGCGCTTGCGCTCCTCGTCGTACCGCACCTCGGTGTATCCCGTCAACGGGAAGTCCTTGCGGAGTGGGTGGCCCTCGAAACCTAAGCTGCGCGTAAGGGCGGTGAACGCCTTTGACGGAGGAGGAACATACCGTAATCAGTGAGGATACGGCGGCTATACGACACGACGTCAGCAGACGGAGGAGACGAAGGAAGGAAGACGCACAGGTCGGGGTGGTCCTTGAAGAAAACGCCGTAGAGGTCCCAGATCTCGCGCTCGTACCAGTCCGCGCCGCGGAAGACGGAGACGGCGGAGGGGACGGGGTCGACCTCGGTCGCGTACGTCTTGAGGCGGATGCGGGAGTTGTGCTTGACGCTGAGGAGGTGGTAGACGACCTCGAACCGCTTCTCGCGCTCGGGGTAGTCCGCGCCGGAGACGTCCATGCAGGCCTTGTACTGGCACTGGGCGTGGTCGCGGAGGAAGGTGAGCGTGGGGAGCACGCCCGAGGGGCGACGTAGAGCGTGAGCTCGTCCTTGAGGACGGAGAACTGCTGGATGAACTTGGGGAGGCACTGGGTGAGGTACGCGCCGTAGGCGTGCAGCTGCTCGGTCTGCGCCGCGTACTTGGTCAGCGTCGGTTGGGCGACGTGGGCTCGGCGAACGGCGCCGTCGAGGCTGATAGGTCGCCAGTGCGGAGTTCGGCGAGGGGGAGGGAGGAGGAGGACGTCGGCGGTCTGCGGAGACGGTATCAGAGTGACGAGGAGGGCACACCTTGCGACGGCTTGGAGGTGTGGAGGGCGCGGGCGGCGTGGACGACCGCGGCGGATGCGGGGCGCGCGGCGGCGCGGCGGAGGAGCTGGCTCGAGGGACGAGCCAGCCGGAGGGACATCGTGGTCGACATGGACGGTGGGCGGAACGAGCGGGCGTCGGCGGCTGCAGGAGGCCCTCTCCCGTGCCTGCACGCGCTGACGCCCGTCGCTCGCCTCTGCTGGGAGTGCGCGGGCGCCTAGGGCGAGCGTGCCTTCGCCTCCAACCACGACTGCTTCTTTGGACCTCCATCTCTTTACTCGGAAAAAAATGACGACGGTGGCCGCGGCGCAGGACGGGGAGGGGCAGCAGATCATCTTTGACTCGCTGCCGTATTACGACAACGAGCTGGAGCAGTACCCGATTCTGAAGGAGAAGGTGGAGAGGGAGCTCGCGAGGGAGGGCCGGCCGCCGCAGGCGCTGCACCCCAAGGTGCCGCCGGAGCCGACGCTGTTCGCTGTTCGTGCGCACGTTTCCCGCGACCGGTGTGGGCGCTGAGGGGATCGCTGACGAGGCTCGCGTGCGCAGGGGAGGCCGATGCTGCAGGCCGAGCTGGAGCGGGTGTCGAACCACCGGCTGCTGCCGCCGCTGGACACGACGCGGTACCAGCTGCCCGGGCCCACGAAGCCGGACAACGAGGAGCAGTGGCAGGAGGCGCTGCGGAACGCGCGCGCGCAGCTCGAGCACCAACGGCTCCGGTACGTGCTCCGGTCCCCGTCCAGGCGTCATGGCGGGGGACGAGGTGGTCTCCGCGCGGGGCCTCTGACGCTGACGTGAAATGGGGCAGACACACGAACCTGGCGCTGGTGCAGCAGTACGGGCCGAACGCGTGGAAGGTGCACAACTACTTGAACGAGGCGGCGGCGAAGGACATCGAGAAGGCGCTCGAGGAGCTCAAGAACCTGACGGTGGAGGTCAACCGGGACCGACGAAACGCGCAGGCGAGTAGGCTGCGGGCGCCGTGCGGGGAACAGGCTCGCTGACACGCCGCGGCTGGTCCCAGACGCGTCTCGGGGCGCAGCTGACGTCGCTCGAGACGCGGTGGACGGAGCTCATCTCGAGCATCCTCCAGATCGAGCTCGCCAACGTCGCGCTCGAGGTCGAGATCGACCGCCTCAACCGCCGCGAGGTCGAGCTCGCTGCCGCGGTCTAGCTTGTCGAGGTGCCGCCGCGCGGTGTGTAGGAGAGATCGAATGCACGCCCGACCGGGCATCTTTGCGACCGGAGAAGCGAGCGATGTATGAGCGATAATGTGAATCCAGCAGGACGGGCCGCCGTGACGTCGCCCGCGCTTCCCGCCTGGTGGCACAGCCGTCCTCGGACGGGCGTCGACAAAGTTAGGGAAGCGGTCCTGCTTCTCCTCTCCTTCCACCTCCCGCGCCGTCCTGGGGCCAGCCTCGCTCCGCCCCACCCTGGCGCGGTCCCGCCCACGGCCGAGTCGGGCGTCGGCCCATCCACGCCCCGCCGCGTCCTGCCCTCGGCCCCCGTCAGGTGAAGTGCGCCCGGTAGTCGTCGGGTGGAAGAGCGCAGGGCCACGCCCCCGTCGCAATCATCCCCTCCCACGTCGTCTCGCACGAGCGGAAGAGGTCGAGCGCGGCCCGCGCCCGCTCAACCTGCTCCAGCCGGAAAGTGAGCGCGCTCCGAGGTGGCGACACGGCGCCGGGCCCGGGACACTCACCGGAACGTCGCCGTGGAGGCCGATGTCGTGGCCCATGAACCGCTTGACGAGCTCGGGGAGGGGGACGACGTGCCGCGGCTTATAGCCCAGCGAGCGGCGGAAGGACATGAAGAGCGCCGTGTCCCGCGTGCTGATCGCGGGGTGCGCGAGGCGCATGACCTGCGAGAGCGAGCCGGGCGTGAGCGTCGAGAGGCGGCTGGAGAGAGAGAGGAGAGGAAGGACGGACGGAGAGGAGCTCCCAGAGCGCGTAGCCGACGAGGATCTTGTCCTGGAGGAGCGTCGCGACTTGGTGCCGGACGTCCAGGATCTGGGGCGCTGGTCGGAGGAGGCGTGAGGTCGGCACGGGGTTCTGCTCGCCGCAGGAGACGGGGGCGTACCGTGCTCGAGGTGTTCTCGCCGGAGCCCGGTCTCTGCCGTGCGATAGTCCGCTACGGGTTGGCTGGGTGAGCGGGAGAGGTGGTCAGCGCGAGCGAGGACTATGGAACGGAGGAAAGAGGCTTACGTGGGCTGGACGTAGGTGTCGTAGATTATATTGCCTCTGTAGTCGGTCAGGGTGACCCGTCTGGACGAAGGGGACGGTGAGCGGTGCAGCGAGGAGAGGCGTGCTGGGAGACGTACGCGACCATGGGGAGGCGGGAGACGATGCCGTAGTAGACGAACTGGGCCTGGGCGGCGACATATCTGATGAGGGACGGAGTCAGCGGCGGTGCCTGGGGGAGCTTGGGAAAGGAAGCGGGAGAGAGACTTGCTTGTCTGGAGGGAAGTGCCGGGCGGTCTCGGCGGAACGGGGGCGGGCGCACTGGGCCCAGCGGGCGGAGCGGGGGGCGTCGGAGACCAGGCTGAATGGTCGGAGGTGGAAGGCATGGGTAGGGGCGCCAGGAGGGGTGCTGAAACAGACATGGGGCGTGCAGGTCGAGCGCCATTGGGGGGTGGGGGTTGTAGACCGCTGGGGAACGAAGCGCCGCGCTTATAATCACTGCACCTCGCTCGGGCAGGCGTTGGAGACGAAAACGCGCGCAAAGGCATGTGCCCCGCTGCCGCCGGCGCGGGGAGGTGGCTGGGGGCGGGCGGGTGGGCCGAAGAGCTGCCCGTCCTCCGTCGCGGTGGGTCCGCCGCGAGCCGCCCGCGCGGACGGGAGGAGCTCGGGGCGACAGCTGCGTCCGATGGACGTGACCGCTCGGGCCTTCTCGACGTAGGCTGTCCGCGATGGCCCGGGCGTGATGAGGGCGCGTTGAACAATGTGCCGCCGTCGCGGCGCCTCGCTGGGGGGGAGGTGCGTGCCCGTCCGACGCCCTTCTCCTCCGCCCCGCACTGGCCACGAACGGCCGTCCGCGAAGGCTGTGCTCGCTTAATTTTTGCGGTTTGCGCGACGGCAGCCTCCCGCCGGCAGCGACGAGGCCCGAGGGGGGCAGGGCAAGCGAGGGTGGCCCGCGCGGCCCTGGGGGCGTCCTCAGCCAGCGGCGAGATCGGGAGCGCGATCGAGGACACTCACTCGAATTTGGACCCGTCTCGCCACGGAGGCGCCGCTCGGCCAGCCTCCGAGGTCGTCGCAATCGTGGTCGAAGCTCCTCGGCGGACGCACGAGCCCGGGAGGCGATGAGACGAGGAGGCGAGGAGGCAGGCCCAGGGCTGCGGCTCGGGGCGCGAACGCGGCCGTACTCCCTTCTTTCACGGGCTCCGTTGGCTCCCAGTCACCGTCCCTTCGGCGGCCCAGATCCAGGAAATTTCCTCCTCGTGAGCACCCCCGCCCCGCCCCGCCTCTCCGGGCCTCGGCACGCAAATTTCGAGTCGGGGATGGGGCGGCCTCGACGGACAAAGCGAGGGGAGAGCATGGCGTCGAGATGCAGGCACAGAACGCAGAGCAAAGCCGTCGCTCGCTGGCACCCGCGGGCCCGCCGCCGTCACACAGCGTCCGTCGCCCGATTGGGACGGTGGGCGCCTGTGGGCCAAGTGGTTTGGACGAGCACGAACGACCGAGAACGGAGCCGGGACAGACGTCGCGGGATCCAATCGAGATGGAGCTAGCCCAGATCTCTACGCAAATCTCCCGTCCGTTGTCTAATTTATCCTAACACGTACGCTACTCGTACACCCCATCCCCGCTGGGCACGGTCCCGCTCCCTCGCCGCCGTGCTCTCTGGGCGGCGTGGCTTTCTGCCCCGTGTCTGCCACCACTGTTCATTGATGAGGTTCATGGCCGCATCTGGCGCCCCCGCCGCAGTCGCCCTAACCAACCGGCCGCCGTCAGACGCTAGTCTGGGCTTCCTTGGAAGGCTCCGAGGACGCGGTTTCCTCCTCCCCGCGTATCTCCAGGCGCGCTCCTTCCTTCCGCGCCACGCCCACCTGCTCAAAGCTGCCCATGCCCTCCAATCCCCAGCGGCCCATCAGCGCCTTGTCCTCGTCCCATGGCGAGCCTGTTTCGGTCCGCACATCCTCAGCGTCACCCCAACCCTGACGATATGCCGTACTCACAAGGCGTCGTGAGCATCTGCTCCCAGTGAACACCGCGTTGGCGCCAGCCATGAAACACATGGCCTGTTGTGTCTCGTCCAGCGTCTGCCGTCCAGCGGCCAGACGGATGATCGTGCCCGGCAGGACGATCCGGGCGGTCGAAATCGTCCGAAGAATGGTATGGTATGGCACGGGCTGTGTGACGACCCATTGTTAGCATCGCTCACGAGGACCAACATGCCCCTACGTGCCTCGTTCTTCTCCAGCGGCGTCCCCTCGATGGGAACCAGCGCGTTTACCGGGAAAGACTCCGGGTGCTCTGGCATCCTGTAACGCCGGCCATTAGCGCCCATTTCGTCCACCACACTCGGTCACGCACTTGGACATCTCCCAAATGAGCGCGACGCGGTCCTTATCGGTTTCTCCCAAGCCAAGAATCCCCCCGGAGCATACACTGATGCCCGCGTCTCGGACAGCAGAAATGGTGTCCAGCCGCTCATCGTACGAACGCGTGGTGATGACCTAGAGACCGCCTTCCAGTCAGACACGGGAGACACCACGGGTCAAAGATGAGCCGATGCACCTCCGGATAGAACTCGCGCGAGGTGTCCAGGTTGTGGTTGTATGCGGTCAGGCCACTGCGGAGCGCCAGGGCGGCGGCGCGCGAGGGAAGCAGGTGTCAGTCACCCAAGCTTTGAAAAGAACACAGGCCAGGGCGATGCTTACGCTTGTTTCAGCTGACGCGCCTGTTCAGGCGAAAGCATCCCGAGCGTGGTGCAGACCTCCATGCCCATCCCGCGGATCTCGCTAACCATGGTGAGAATCCGCTCGAAGCCGCGTTTACGGCCCGAGAGGTCGCGCCAGGCGGCACCCATGCAGAAGCGCGTGCTCCCGTTCGCCTTGGCTTTGCGCGCGCCTCAAGCACGGGTTCGATGTCGAGCAGGCGCGATGCGACGGTCGGGGTCGAGTAGCGCGACGACTGCGAACAGTACGAACCTACGGGCGGACGCCGGGGTTAAGACGGGGGACGTGGTGCGGACCTGGGCGGGGCGACCTACAGTCCTCAGAGCAGCCTCCGGCTGGCGCGGAGTGTGAGGCAAATCGCAATGAGTCCCAAAGCGACGACGCAGGGGGAGGAGAGCGGGCCCAGACTCACTCTTGATGTTCATGAGCGTGCAGAGCTGGATCTTGCTCGGATCGTGGTACTGCCTGTGCACGGAGGCGGCGCGAAACACGAGCTCCATGAGGGGCGTGTCGAATATGCCCTGGATCTCGCCCCGCTTCCAAGTGTGCCGAGTTGGGGGCGGCGACGGCGCGACGGCGTGGGTCGCGAGGGCGCGGTGGAGGCGGGTCGAGAGTTGTCTCGCCTGCGAGGGACCTGCGCGGAGCATGACGACTGAGAGGCGATGGATGGCGGGGTAGCGGGAAGGAGAGGTCGCGCTCGGACTCGCGCGGGGTTTTGTGCAGGAGCGTCGGGGACGAGGTGGGGATTGAGTGGGCGGACGGAAAAGCGACGGACAGGGTGCGCAAAGGCTTGGGGATTGCGCCGCGTCGTCGCTATCTCCCGATCGCGCCGATCACGTGCACAGCGATCGACACCTGCGCCCGGGGTCTTGGCTCTTGGCGCCTTGGGGGCGAGTGAGCCGCGTCCGATTGATTTCTTTCCCCAGCTTCTCGCAGCAGCAGCCTTCGACTCTTCGAGACCGTCATCTTCATGGACGCTGCACATTCCAGGTTCGTTCTCTTTCGTCGTCGATTCATGGTTCCGACTTGACGATCACGCAGTGCCATGTCCCCGAGCCGCACAGACGTCATTGGAGCCATTGGGCATTCCGGCGTGCGTCCCCCTCCGCCTAGCGGTCAATGCGCTCTCTTCTCTCTGCCTACGGAAACGGTGAATGCAATTTCGGACGTGTGTTCGACCGGTAGCTTCGATAATCTCAACACGCCGCGCAGGTCGGGCGCAAATTTGCTCCGGCCATGACGCCCATCCCATGCATCCGTGATGGAAGGAAACGACAGTGGAGTGGTAAGTATACTTCGCATGCATGTAGGCTATGTGACGCTCATAATAAATTGTCGTTGGCCGAAGGAGAGCCGTAGCTCTAGACTCCACACGGCGATGGCTCGCTGATGATGTCACTCGGTGCATGATCGCGCTGAGAAACGAAGCTCGGGTTCTTCAAGCAGCGCAGAAGCGATGGTATATGTACAAAGTGTGCCTACTAATATAATACAGATGTGGAGACCCGTCTAACGTTCGTGAGGGTGAAAATAACGCGATATAAATGGATGAAAACTCGGGAACTTCCAAGGGTTGCGCTCAACAAGGACATTCGCCTCTGGATAAAATAGGTCAGTTACGTTCACATTGAGGCGTGGGGTTGCTTACGATACTCTCTCAAGCCTTTCCTGCCGCAATGGTGGTTCTTCCCCGCTAGCCTGCCGGTGCGGGCCTTGCGCATAGTCGTGAGCATGAATACCTACAAGCTGCGTCAGGGATGGCCAAGACCATGGCGAGAAGCGAGCACGTACCCTGACGCAGCCTCGCGGTCCTGTCCGAGTCGCGAGGCGCCGAAGTCGACCGCGACCGTCCTCCGCGCGTCGGCGGGCTCGCCGAGCGGTGGCGTCCCCTCGTTGCCCGCCTGCTGGGCCATGTCCCACTGGCGTAGAGTGTACGCCGCAAGCTCGCGAGAGTAGCGGGCCTTGCGGGCCTCGACGGATTGTGGGTCGTAAAGCGCGGTCATGGTGCTGCTAGGATGAAGTAGTAGGTGCGCAGTGGGAGGCGATCGCATGGCAGGGCGTTATGAGGACGAGAGACAGGGGAACGGAGGCATATATAGTAGAGCACCGGCGGGGGAGGGAGGATGATGGCATTAGCCACCAACTCCCTCGTATCCACGTGGAAACACCACCGCGAGCAATCGAGGCGCATATATGTCGTCATCCTCCGCACCCGGCAGCTTCTCATGTTCGGGTGGGTCGCCCGGGGGCGTCTTGGGGCTCCCAGGTGCGCACTAGCTCACCCACGTCCTCCTCCAGCTTTCTGCCTGCGGTGGAGTATGGGGTCCCCACGAGGCTCTCGCAGCCCGCCCTCCCGCCTTCGCAATTGGGCCCGCGTGCCCCAGCAATATCGCGGAGCAAGAATCCAGTCCACCAGTGTATCGGTGCAGTGGGCTGTGGACCGATCGCCTCGCGGCCATGCCCCAACTGTCTGAATGGTCGAGTGCCATCGATGCGCCGGCGGGGGCTATCCTGCTCCGACTGCTACCGGAAGCGGAGCGTCGCCCGTCGACGACGGACGTACGTTGCGTACGCCATTTCACCACTTGGGTGGCCCCCGTGCGACCTGTCAGCACGGCGGTATCGGACTGTGAAGTGAGCTCCTCTTGACCGGATGGCCCAGGGCTGCAGTGTTAGCGCACCGAGGCCCGCGGCCTGAGGGCCCCACCGTGCACCGCAGACGTCACCTTGCGCGCGCGCGAGGACCATTTTGTGTATGAGGCGGTGCACTGAGTTGTTGCAGCGCGGTCGCAGTGGAAACATTGAGAGGCGGACAAGATGAAGGATAGTGGGGTTCCAAAACCAGCCTTGTTAGGACTACAGCGACGACGGATAGCAGAGCTACACAGAAATACGAATATACAGCAGATGCCGGACCAGGGAATATGGAGACAGGTGAAGGTAGAAAGGGGGGATATTACAAAAGGCTAGCGATATAGATATGCCTAGTGTCCAGTGTTCGACACAGCGGAGAGTTCATGCTACACATTCGACCAGCAATGGATGGAAACAGAGCGGGAGGGCGAATAGGGCGCGTGGCGCCGGGGAGGTATAGGATAGGGTATGCGCGAATGATGCGTGCGAGCGACCTTGATGCTTTTCGTGGGGTTTTCGTGAGGAACGTGTTCGCGGCATGGCTGAGGCATGGCGCGGTCGTGGATCTCGTCCAGAGCAAGATTCGAAGCCGAAATGGATGTAGAAAAAGCGCGCTTAGGCGCGGGGGGCGAAGGAGCGCCAGCCGCCGGTGAGGCTCGCCTTCTTGGGCGCCGCGGCCGCGGTGGGGACGGCTTTGGGCTTCGCGCCACCGCCGAGCATGACGCCGCCGGTGAGGACGGTGGTCTTGCCGCCGTCGTAGTTGGTCACCGCCGTCTTGGTCGCGTCGACGAAGACGCGCGCCTGGCGGGCGCGCTCGCGGCGGGAGAGCTTGACCTGGGGACGCTCGTCCGCGGGGGAAGCCGCGCAGGACGATTGCGAGACCGTGGACGAGGAAGTGTAGGACGAGGCGGAGTCTACGGAGGAGAAGGAGAAGCCGGAGCCGGAGCTGAAGGAGCTCGAGCGGGAATGCGAAGAGATCGTGGACATGGGCGAGGACGTGGATGAACGCTCGGGGCTGGGACGGCGGGGAACTCGCAGAGGACGGGAGTGAGCCAGGTCGGCTCGCGGATCTCGTCAGCGATGAGCGCGAAGAGCTCCTCGTCATCCTGGTCGAACTCGAGCAGCTGCTGCGCGTAGGTCTTCATCGGCTTGCAGACCGGGATCGGCGCGGCGCGGGCGGCAGCCTGAGCGCGGAGCTCGGCCTCAAGGCGCGCCTCCTTGATAGCCACGTTCTCCTTCTGCTCGGCCTTGCTGACGGTGTCCTCAGACCAGACGGTGAAGAACTTGCCGACCCTGCCGGTGCCCCAGCTGCCGAAGCGAATGGAGACGCAACCGGGGTCGACGAAGAGGTCGAACTCGATGTTGCCGAGAAGGGCGATCCACTCGGACCACTCAACGCCGGCCGCCTTGCAAGCGTTGTAGAGGGTGCGGGGAGGGAGGCCGGAGGGCGTGAGGCTAAGGCAGCGACGGCCAGAGCCGCGGAGGGGCTCGGCGGGGTTCCACGAGGGAGCGAAGTGCGCAGTGAGGTTGGCCTCGAGCGCGTGCTGCAGCTTGACCACGGTGAGAGGGGAGAAGCGAGTAGCGAGGGGACGAGTGAGGTAGGCGATGGCCTGAGCGAGGGCGGCGGAGAGGGAGCCAAAAGCAACGTTGGAAGCGGCCATGTCGATAAAGGATGTGGGGATTAAAGGATTGGAGATAGTTGCTGGTGGAGAGATGCGATGGATGCAATGAGTCGTGAGAGCTGTGATCGACCTGCGATAGGAATGCGGAGGTGTGCTCGCTGAATGAGACGCGAAGGAGATCGAGAGGATGCTGATGGGACGATGAACGTGGTCGTGGGGCGTGTAGCAGTTGAGTCCGAGTGGAGAACGACCGAAGGGAGAGTCTGAAGGGCAGACCAATTAGAGTTGGCAGAGGGGAGGGAGGCTCGGATGGAACTCACCTAACAAGAGCTGGTCCGGAAGGGAATGTGAGAGAGGCTGGTGGAACCAAGTCCGGGGTGAGGAAACACTAAGCCAGATTGAACGGGAGTCTTATAGTATGGGGCGGGCATAGAGGGCGCTCTGGAGGACAATGGGGAGTGAAGGGTAGCGAAGCGAAGAACAAAAGGCCGAGAGGCAACAAAAGCGATCCTCAACAGTTGCCTAAACCGGGGACAAGGCCCCAGCGGTCGCGCGTTTCACACCGCACGTGGCCAGGCGCTCGCGCTCGATGGAGAACAATTGCGGGGCGAGGCCGGCCCCAGACCCGTGGGTGTGCCCACCTCCGCATTTACGTCCTGGACAGCCCGAGCTCATTGTCCTCCGCTCCGTCTATTTGCGCCACCCGTCCGAAGCTGATGCGCAATGTTTGCATAACCCATACACAATAACTCACCGCACGCTCGTCACGCTCGTCCTTCTATTCCCAGCTTCCGATATCCCCTGACCGCGAAGACACGGACGCAGCGCGTCCGCTTGGCCAACCGCTCGCCGCAGTGGACATATGGGCACGTCCCATATCGGCGGGTAGGCCCCTTCACAACCCCATGTCTCCTCGCCAAGCATGTAAAGACACAGCCAGCACCGGGGGCCGGCAGCAACTGGCCCGAGGCGAGAGCACTCACTTCCTCCCTCGACTCTCGGTGACTCTGCCTGCGGTTTGTCGGTATGACTTAGTCTCGGCTCCAGACGCTCTACAAGCACACCCAACGCGCGCCTGCCCCTACGCAGTGATTATATAATAGAAATGGGAGGGGATACCGAATTGGGAATGGGATTGTGATGGAGGATGGAGGGAATACTGAATCGGGACTGAATGAGAACCATGCAAAAGTTGAAATTTCTCACGGGGACGGGGCAGGCGCGCGTTGGGAGTGCTTGTAGAACGTCTGGTGCACTTCGGGCTCGGGATGTCGGTCCGTGACTTTTAGCGTCACTCCGATTTCCCCCGACGTCCGGATCCGGCATGAGGGTGACCAGCTGTGACGCAGCGCCAGAGCGAGAGCTCTGCGCGTCTATCTGAGCTCTCGCGCGTCCGTCCCCTCCGCGCGGTCCATGCACGCGCACTGTGCCCGCGGCCTGAACGCTGTCGAACTTAATCGTGGACTTGGGGAGGCGCACGCGCGCGAAGTGCGGTCAGATTCCGCCAAGAATGGCGGCCTTCAAGAGTTTTGGCTGCGTGTTGTGGCCGTTGAGCGTGAGATTGGAGGGCTTTGAATGGGAGGGTACAAGGTCAACTCGCCGAAGTCGGCGAGGCCTGTGTACGTGTCATAGACGTTCTCGGGCAGCCCTAGCATCACCCGCGCAGACTGGCTGTCCTCGTCTATGATAGGTGCACTCACGCGGAGCGGTCCTCCTTGATGCTCACCCAGTTCAGCAGCTCCCCGACAACTTCCCCACTTGCATTGTCCACCAGCACTAACTTCTGGCGGGGGTCATCGCTTCCAGAGTAAACACTGTAGTTATATACTACAGAGGGAGATACTGAGCAAAGGCTGGGTGGCACAGTGGTATTGACATTGGTGTGCGCTTTTTTGGTGCCAGGGTTCAATCCCGTCACTATCCATTTTTGCACCCCACATCTACGAAGCCGTGCCCAACCTGGGTGTTTGTTCTACAAGCATTTTATTCTACTGCAAATAGTAATTAGATTTAGCGGGTGCCCCTCACAACACCACAATGGGATGTTGTGGGAGGCAAAACTTAAAAGTGCAAAAATGGCTACACAGGGAATAGAACCCTGCACCCAACCAAATAAAAACCACATGCTAGGCATTCATGCCACTGTACCAACTTGGCTTTGTAGCAGACATCTACATATAATATATGAGTATCATGTTTGTTCTTGGAAGGGACAATGACACTGAGCATAGCTGTCATTATATCCTCAAGACAAAAAGTGCTCAGCATCGCAAAGTCCAGAACCCCGGGGTCTGGGGGGAGGTGTCCAGCAGTCCTCTTGCAGCAGCGTTACAGAACGATCGAGATCCTTCAAATGACTAAGCTGACCAATCCATCAACTGGTGACCCGCGTCACGGACCCCCCTAAGCGAGACGAAATGCACCAGACCCTCTGGAACAGAGGGTCGTGGGAACGAGACTAGGTATGACTGTGAGGACGACGTGGGTTGGCTGGCAGCAGTCGTGAGTCGTGCCGCGGGGCCGCCGTGGGCCATAGACGCCCATTCAGCCACCCAGGCATGAAAATTTGAAGCCCCGACAGCTATTCCGGCGCTGCCGACTGAACCTTATTTTGTCCCTCCATCCACGCAAGTCGACCTCCGCGTCGCGCAAAAGGCATCCTCCCTCCGTCGCTGATTTCAAGTCCATCAAAGCCCCTCTTTCCTCGTCAAAATGGTGAGCATAACATCGCGTAGTCTTGCGCTGTGTACACGTCGAGGATGGAGTGCTGATCTCCCGCCCCTCTCCCGCGCCCTCCAGCCTCTCGCCATCGACCTCCTCAACCCCTCCGCGGAGCACGAGAAGCGCAGCCACAAGCTCAAGCGTCTTGTGCAGTCCCCCAACTCCTACTTCATGGACGTCAAGTGCCCGGGTGCGTGGATTGTGCTCCGCCGATACGTTCCATCCCCTCATGCGACCCCAAATCCCCAGGTTGCTTTGCCATCACAACCGTCTTCTCGCACGCCCAGACTGTTGTCCTGTGCGCCGCGTGCGGCAGCGTTCTTTGCCAGCCCACTGGTGGTAAGGCAAGACTGACGGAGGGTACGTTCGCTTCGTCGTGACATCGCCGTTCCTATGCTGATACGCCCACTCTTGCAGGGAGCTCGTACCGTCGGAAGAACTAAGGGGTTCCCTTTAGTTTCTGCTTCCGTTGTCCTACTCGCTCTCCACGCAGCATAGCCTTCACGGTTGCTCGATGTCTCGCCACGCTCTCTGTCACGCTTGAAAAGCACGCAAATGCGGGTAGTGTATTCTAACGCAATCTATCGCCCCACATATTCCCCGCATCTCCCACCCTCGCGCGAGTGTATGAGCGTTCGGCTTCAGCAACTGTGTGGTCGGATCGTCATGCCGTGGAGTACTATTCTTATCTTGGTACAGTATGTTGTATGTCACCAGTATGCAATCCACATGCCGTGTCAAGCACCTTTGTCAAAGCTTCGCACCAGGCTTCGCCTTCGTAAGCTCATTGGGGTCGACTCGCAAGAGACCCTCCTGATTGCACACTGCGATCAGCGAACCCGATGGGCTGTACATCTGTGACACTGTCAATGTCGGGTACTTTGCGACGATGAGTGGATGTGCCACTTACACGACCATGCACGTTGGTCCGACCACTATAAGCCACTTCACTAACGATCTGACGTGGTTTTCAGCCGGGAAGAAAAGGCCAGGGGTTGATTGCGACATACCACATAGAGTAGCCAGTCGCCACAGTCCAGATTATCGCTGCAGCAAGTAAGCACTCAAGCACTCGGCGACCACTTGTGAAAATCGTCCTCACTCGTAAAAGCTGATGTTGTGGTCCAGAGATGTCTGAGCGGTACACTTGTTAGAGATGCCTTGTATGAAGCATACACGGATGTCCACACCTGCATGGTAGGTTTCGTAGGGCCCTTGCCACCTTCGTTCACATAAGCCAATGCGCGACGCCCGCCTCCGAGGCTGCACTCGAAGTCAGCGAGGAACCATCAGAGCTCGTGCAGAGGTTCACTCACAACATCGCGTCGGATATATAGCTCAGAATGCACTACAGGCCAGGTGAGTCGAGCAGCGACACAAAGCAGTGACGCGGATGTACCTTCTGGAAGGCCGGGTCATACTTCATGGAGGTTTCCCGGTCCTTGATCTTATGCCAGTACATGTACATCGGCAGACCCTCGTTCCTGACCCCCGCCAGCCTGACCTCGATGGGACTGCGAGCGCGTTCCTGCGCGCGAAGTCAGCATAAAGGACGCGGCACATAGCACCCGAGTACGCCTACCGCGAGCATAGAGCGGATGAAGGCTTTGGTCTTCTCCGTGGTCGCTTCCGCCAGCTGCTTCTCGTACATTGTCTCCGCGCTCTCGCACTGGTCGGGCGGGGGCACGTCCGCCGGCATGGGCCACCGGAAGACGGGCTGCCGCGGCTCCGGGAGGTGGAAGGAGCAGAGCATCATGAAGACCGTCCGGCCACGTTGGACGGCGCGCACGCCGCGCGTGACGTAGGAGCGGCCATCGCGGATGCGGTCGACATGGTAGAGGATGGGGACGGTCTCGGACGCGCTGAGGAGGAAGTAGCACTGGGACGCTTGAGCGGAAGGCCATGTGGTCGCGAAGGCTCAAACGCGCTTACATGGAGCGACTGGCGAAGGTGGGGGGTTTGGTCAAGGGTGTGGGATGCAGCGCGAAGAAAGGAGGACGTACGTGCAGACTGTACGCGGAGTCTACGCACTGCGTCGCGGAGACGAGTGCTTGAGAAATGACCTGTCCTCCGAAGACTCCGCGCGCGTTCGCGGGCAGGCGCAAGGTCTTGGACCTGAATAGACTCACATCCAGCTGTTCCACCTCCAAGGCGTCCGTGATTTGCTCTGCCATCCCGTATATGTTGAGAGCCATGCCGACTGGGCGAGAGTTGGACCGTAGGGTAGCCGGTGGGATGTACGAGAACCCAGGTGAAGAACCGAAAGCTAGAGGATTGCCGGAGCTTGAGAGTAGCAGCAGAATGCGGGGACGTGCTAGGTTAATGGTCTGTGACGCAACCTTATGACCGTGGAGGTAGTGGCCGCTGAACTAGCACCCGGCTATTGGGACTACCGGTCCCGGACGACGCCGTGAACGGACCTCGGTCTCGGCCATATTGTATGGTGATCGTCGCGACAGAATTGTAGGCAAGACTGAACGCTGAGCAAGCCGCAGCGCGAGTGGAGGGACGCAAGGAAAACACATGACACCAATTAATCTAGAACTCCTCGATGTCTACCGAGAACCCGCACATATGGCAAATCTGTCTACTAACACCGTCCGACCCCTTCTCTGTAGGACCATACATATGCTTGTGCTCCTGGTCCTTTCGCTTCTGCCACACCGTCTCTCTCGTTCTCCGCCGCAGCTCCTTCAGGCCATTCTCGAACTTTTTGTTCTTTTTCTTTTTCTTCTCGTTCACGCGTTTCTGCCATTCGGCGTCGAGGGCCTCAGGCGAGCCCCACTTCTTCCACGCGAACTCCTCGACTTGGTATCGGAGGAAGAGCATCATGTTGGCGAACGTGGACTTGTGTGGATTCGCCTTCAGAAGATGCGGCATGACCTCTTGGTCTCGTAATTCCGCTGTCGACGACGTGAGCTAGGCTTCCGGACTGGGCAACATAGACTTACGGTCAGTCAAGAGATAGTCCTCTTTGCATTCTGTCTTGGTCAGGAGGCTGTACTTCTCGGGCTTCTCGTTCTTGCACTTGTTGCATACGAGACAGCCGAAGACCTTGCGGAAAGTCTGATCAATATCCATGGTGTTGCATTCTTTACACCGTGGGTTAAGCTCCGGGTCAAGCCACATTGCTGGGATGCTGTCAGACGTGGGCGCAATGCAGTGGAGTGGGGTACATACGAGGTTCTGCGTTCTGCACTGCTCTCTGTCGCTCCCTCTCCTTCTCCTTCGTCAACAACTCCTCGTCTACTTCCTTGCCATCCTCGACTAGGAAACCACCCTTCGAGTTGACCATCTTCGAAAGATCATACTCGAAGTATTTGCCGAAGCGCGAGTCTCTCTTCAGCTTAGCAGGGGCTTTGGGACCGGTGGGAGAAGTGGACGTCGCAGGTATGACGCCGAGCGGTCGCTTGCCATTCGCATTGACGGACGACGACGACGAAGCTTGCTCTTCACGCTCGCGCTGCCTCGCCTTGGCTGGAAGTCCATTCGTAAGGGCGTGGTGTCCCGAAGATTCATTGCTGTGCTCACCCTTCAGCCTATTGAGCTCTATCCGCTTAACCTGTTCTGGTGTGAGGCTGATATTACTTGGCGGATTGGGAGGCGGCGTAGTGCAGCGCGAGCTTGACGCAACAGGCTGGTCAGACATGGCAGACGTCGAGTTTGTGCAGGTGGTAAAGATGCGGGTATGTAGTGGTGGGGTAAGGAGGAGGTGGAGATCCGAGAGGCTGACCACACGCACGACGCGTCGTGAGTCAGGTGTTCGCACGTGACAACTCCCAAGTCGCCGCCCGAAGTCGGAACAGCGCATTCGGCGGAGTGAATACAGATATATGGCCCAATGTATTCCGTACGCAACGAGAAAACAGTATCACAAGATGATAGCGAACGACAGGATTACAACACTCAAGGCGGTAACTCGATAGCTATTTTGTCCGTGAGCGCATGATCAGGACTCCGCCGAGGCCCCCGCCGCGCTTCCATTCGTCTTGTTCATCGCGGCCTGGGCTGTGGCCTTTGCTTTCGCCGCGATCTGGGCCAGAGGGACCCCGTCGTCGACGTCCATGTCCGACTGCTCGGCAGGCCCCGCGCTCGTCGGTGCGGCAGCCCCCGCAGCAGGCGCAGACGGCGCACCGCTGGGACCGACGCCGTGCGTGGTGCCCGTGCTCATGATCCCGACGGCGGCGCCGAACCGCCGCCCGGTCGCAGGGGCAGAGTCAGCGTCCTTGTTGCTCGCGTGATTGCGCCGGCCACCCTCGCCCTCGTCGTCCGAGTCTGACAGCTCGCCGTCGGCCTGCCTCCGGGAGTCGAGGAGCCGCATCGGACGGCGCTGATTCGGGTCGACCATATCCTCGTCGGGATCGTCCTCGACCATGTCGTCGACTGGCAGACGAGGGATGTCTGGGCGCCCACGCTGATATTAGAGGCGAGGCGATCAAGACGGAGATGAGCGAGCGAAAAGCGTACCTGTCATTTGGACGCTGGGAGGCCCACCGATCTGACGCAGGTGGTCCAGAACAATGCCCCGGACGCGTTCCAGGTATTCTGGAGAGTTCAGATCGTCCATATTGGATGATTTCACGTCCAGCTCGTAGTCTGGACCGAAGTATTCATAGTACTCGTTCATCGGAATCTCTGTCGCAAAACCCTGTCTATCAGTGGCACGAGAGGATCCGAGCGGCTCCGACCGCACCTTTTCCTAGCTCTACACCAGCGGCGAGACCGGTTTCATATGCCCAAGCACGACTGACGTTTCGCATGGTGTAACCCCCGCCCCCTAGCAGCAGCAGCGGCTTGTTGAACGACTTCACAAATTGCACGCAGTTCGCATGTCCTAAGTGGACGCGTGAGTTGAGTGACAGCCAAGGTGAAGGGATGAACACTACCTCTCATAGAAAGATTGAAGCATCCCAATTTGTCACCAGATAACGAATCGGTACCGCATTGGAGCACAACCGCCCCGGGGTCAAACGACTCCATAACACCCCGAATGACCTGGATGGTGCAAAATCGGTGTCTACTCGCGCGCAAATGGCACAGCTACTCACAGGTTCGAACGTGTTCTTGTAGTTCTCATTGGTGATACCATCTCGGAGGGGAAAGTTGAGAGCGTAGTGTTTCCCTTTGCCGATACCAACGTCCTGTGACCAGCTTCAGTAGCTTTTCGCCGTGTTCAGAAGAGTGGTACCCACACGCAGCTCACCAGTGCCGGGGAAATACTCGCCGTACTTGTGGAAGCTGACGGTCATCACACGATCTGTCGTGTAGAACGCTTCCTCCACCCCATCGCCATGGTGCACGTCGATATCAATGTACAGAACGCGAGTGTGATACCTTGGCACAAACTGTGTCAGAGGTTGAATGATGATAGCGACACGCGCATATAGTTACCTCAAGAGCTCGAGAATTCCAAGGACTATGTCTGTCGGGCAGGTCACCTCGTAAGCTCCGACGCGAGAAGTAAAGAGCATACCGTTGACATAACAAAAGCCGCTTGCTTCACTCTTCTTAGCATGATGTAGTCCACCGGCCCAATTCACCGCAATATCGCATTTGTCTCTACTTAGACGCGCAGCACCCTCTATATGATCTGTCAATGCCACATCAGAGCGCACAGGTAGGTTCTTCAGCTCACCCATAGAACCGCCGGCCGAGATTGCACAATAGTCGAAGAGACCATCAAACACAGGACAATCATCACCGACGTTGTCTAAGACGCAGAGAACATATGTCAGTACTGAAACCAGAATAGCGCAAAGATGAGTGGTCACATTTGTGCTGCTCTTTGATGAAAGAGTTCATGTTTGACGGTGAGATCTTGCTGAGGAAGTCGACATATTCATCGGAATGGAACTGCGTCATTTCGCGCTTAGTGGCGGGTTTCGCGCGCTACATGAATCCGAGGCAGGTGTGAGTCTATGTGTGCATGTTGAGCCGGCGAGGGTGCGTACGAAGATCTCCATGCGTTTGTATAGGCCATAGTTCATGACCAGTGAATGGCACATCCGTATACGTGTGGGTTTCATCCTGCGTGACAACACCTCAGTCAACGAGAAAAATGGTGCAGATACGCGACTAACGGATGTCCGGGGCCATAGTGGAAGCCACCGATGTCCGAGTCGAAGAAGTAACACTATAGTGGTGTCTAAGTTAGCATCCAATACACCTAAGCACTTGGATGAGGCAACACGTGCCACGCGCTTCTTCTGCCCCTCCCCGTCTATTGGGGTCATTTCCGGAGGCATGGCTGAGACTAGGCAAGGGTATTTTGAGGAGGCGGACACTCGGAGTCGGTACGGGATCAAGCTGCGAAATCTCCGCCCCCGCGCCACATGTACAGCTTGCGATAGTACTCCCGCCCGATCAGTTTAGGGCGCCTTCGGCACCATCTGCCATCCGTTCACTCAATGACATCTAGACAACAGGACTACACAGTGACGACAGAAACCTAACGGACAGCAAAAGCAACGGTGACATGAGGTCTAGCTGCAGACAGTTGGCGGCACCACTCGTTCATATTTTCGCCTTCGACTCCATATGTACCAATGTTGAGGGCGCGAAACCAAACGACTCCTCCATCTGGATGCCCTGTAAAGCAAATGAACATACAGGGAACATATACGCAGAAAATCTCCATTCACAAGTTCTCCTGCAATCACTCGCACCTACGTAGGTGTTCATAAGGCTGCCAAACTTTACTGTTGATCCCCTACGTAAACAACTCACCATACTCCAATGATGAATGGCATGAAGCCCCGCGAACCAAAGCTAGAGAGAGAGAGCTCAGTACGTGTTCAACTGCCAAAAGCCTAAAATAGCGTACCTCTCTGCCAAATGTGGTTCCCATGACCTGCGGGTAAGGAGTAACAGCATGGAGGGTGATTGGTTGCCCCATCCTCGCCTGCGGTACCACCTCCTGCAGCCTTGCGATACAATCATTCAAAGTCTCTCGAGCTGCGGTCCGACTGGTCTCCATGGGGGTGTTTCGCGACCTTTTGTCGTAATTCAAGACATGAGGGGCGGGCTCGGAGATCACATCTAGTAGGAGGGCGAAATGATCTCTTGCGTGCCTGAGATGCTTCCCTGGATAGTTTCCGCTGAATGGGCGCATGCACACGAAGATAGATAACACACACCGATTGTAGAGCCTGGAATGTAGTTGGAGTGCGTCGTGAGCTGCTCGTCGGATGTCAAGCTGTTGTCCACGAGGTCGACGGCTTGACGCAAGATCGCAGTAGAGACTTCGAGCAAACGGCCTAGCGCGACGGGCTCATCTTTAGAGGCGACATCAAGATGAGAAACGGCAGCCGAGTGAGGAGATGCGGTGGGGGAAGACATGGATGTCGGAAGGCGAGAGGAACTCCACCACTGTGGCCAGGCATGGAGACGGAGTGCATGCGGAGTGCAGGTGCGTCAGCTGCGAGGCTGGATCTGGGCCCGATCCCACGAGGCGTGTCGGACTCGGGAGCAGGAAACATGGCGGAATCGAGGAAGAGGACAAGCAGGATCAGCAGATGGGGCGAGAAGATCCATTGCGGTGATAAGAACTACATGGGAGGGGGGAGAGGTGTTCCTCCGCACAATTTCGAGCGGCCCATACATAAGCTGCCCGAACTCAAAGCGAGGATTTCGTTTCCCAGAACTGCTCCGCAATCACGGCCGCACGGTGCGGCCCTGTGCGGCGAAGAGACCGAAAGGCCACCGCCAGGCCCTTCGTCGTCGTCGTCCTGGGTGGAGATCCTGACGGCGTTCCGCGCGCACGAATGCCGGTGGGCTGCTGACTAAGCACCGCGGAATCACGACGTTAACTTCACCGCCCTCGCGCTGCCAGCACTCAGACCCCCCCTCCCGCCCCTCATGCTCGCATCGCTCAGGAAAGCCGGCTCTTTGGCCCGCGTACGTCGCCCCGCTGTCTCGCTCTGCGCGCGACTGACTTCCACCCCAGGTCGCGTCTGCGGGTCAGAGGCGCTTCCTCTCCATCCACGAATACCAATCAGTCAACTTGCTCAACTCGGTATGCTCGTTCTGCTCGCGCACTCCTTCTCGCCTTGCGCTCACACACGACGCGTTCATCGGCTAGTACGGTATACCCACCCCCAAGAGCATTGCTGCGAAGACACCAGAGGAGGCGTTCGAGGTCGCGAAGCAGTTCAGTGCGTGCCCTCCGCTTTCTAGCGCGTTCACCACTTTGACCGTTCCCCAGGCTCAACAGGATGCGTTATCAAGGCGCAGGTTCTCGCGGGTGGTCGTGGCAAGGGCCACTTCGACAATGGTCTTCAGGGTGGTGTGCACATCGTGCAGTTGTGAGTCTCGCCACGCTTCCCTTCTGAGCGTCGTCATCTGAGTTCGGCGTCCCGCGCGTAGGCCTGAGCAAGCTAAGGACTTCGCGAGCAAGATGCTCGGCGCGAAGCTCATCACCAAGCAGACCGGTGCTGCCGGTCGCGTCTGCAACGCTGTACGCCTTCGTTGTCTCCCCCAGCGCCGCTAGGCTGACGCACGTGGCTCGTTTAGGTCATGCTCGCCGAGCGTCGTGATCCCTCGCACGAGTACTACGTCGCGGTCCTAAACGATCGTGGTGCGGGTGGTCCCGTACTCGTCGCGTCTGCTCAGGGCGGTATGAACATCGAGGAGGTTGCGGCGAAAGACCCCAGCGCGATCATCACGACCCCCATTGACTTCGACAAGGGCCTCAGCAAGGAGCAGGCGCTGGGCATTGCGAAGAAGCTGGGCTTCAAGGGTGAGGGTGCGCAGGGTGAAGCTGCGGATATCTTCATCAACCTCTACAAGATCTTCAAGGACAAGGACGCCACCCAGATTGAGATCAACCCCATGGGCGAGACCGCTGACGGCCATGTTCTTTGGTATGTCGCCACGCAGTTCTCCCTACGTGCCCATGTCCTCATCCGCGCGGTGAAGTATGGACGCCAAGTTCGGCTTCGACGACAACGCGAGCTTCCGCCAAAGTGATGTTTTCTCGCTTCGCGACATCACCCAGGAGGAGCCTTCTGAGGTTGAGGCGCAGAAATACGACCTCAACTTCATCAAGCTCGACGGTAGCATTGGGTGCCTTGTCAACGGTGCCGGTCTCGCTATGGCCACCATGGACGTCCTCGCCCTTCACGGCGGTAACCCCGCGAACTTCCTTGACGTTGGAGGGTGAGAGGTTACTTCTTTTGCCCTAGTAGCCGCGCTCACAAGCGTATTACAGAGGCGCCACCCCCGAGACTGTCAAGAAGGCGTTTGAGATCCTGCTCGCCGACCCGAAGGTTAAGAGCATCTTCATCAACATCTTCGGTGGTATCATGCGCTGCGACTACATCGCGGAGGGCGTCATCAATGCCGCGAAGGAGCTCTCCCTGACCGTTCCTCTCATCGTCCGTCTGAAGGGTACCAAGGAAGCCGAGGCGAAGGAGTACGTGTTGTATCATATCTCTCCTTCCGCGATGGCTGACAGTAGATTTCCAGGATGATACGTACCTCCGGCCTCAAGATCATTGCATTCGACGACCTCGACGAGGCGGCACACAACGCCGTCAAGTATGCTGTCTAATTTGATCTCTCGTAGACTACTCTACTGGACCGGGCTGTTCGACTAGATGTATTCAATGAGCAGATAATTATGACCGGAGATTGAGCGGCAACGCGCGATCCCGGGCACGGTATAATTAGACGAAAAGTACTCAAAGACAACAAATCAGAACAAGTAGAATACGGTGTAGCAAAGACTCGTCTCTGGCGGTGGAGTGTGCGGTACAACAAATGCCTAATGTCCCGCGCGTGCGCGCGTCCTTGTCCCCCGGTCGAGCGTCGATAGCAAAGGCAAGCTCCCCCAATTACCAAGGTGACCGCCCAGCGTAGTTGGAAGGCATCGGGGGTGGGTGGAAGCCGTTCGCCGGCGGCTGCCCAAGGCGCATCTGGGGCGCCATGTGTGGTGGCGGTAGCTGCGGCGTATTTTGCTCATACGGCGAGCGCATCGGCGGCGCGCGGTTCACCTGCCCCGGATACTGGCCAGGGGCCATCACGGGAGGCGTGGGCACGAGCACGGGGCTTCCGGCGTATATTGAGGGCATCGCGGGCTGCATCGGTTGCATCACCGGGCTCACGAGCGGCATGCCTGGCGGGCGGCCTTGGACGCCGTTTTGTGGAGGGGGGTGGGCGTGGTTCTGCATGCCGGGCATGTGCGAGGCGTACATGGGCATAGCGCCGCCCGCGGAGGGGTACGGCATGAGCTGTGTTGGGTAGGGCGAGCGCATGAGTCCCGCGGATTGGGGAAGCGGAGGTCCGGGTCCGGGTATGGCGGGTACCCAAACGGGTTGTGCGTGCGGGTAGGGCGGCGCGGCGCCGTTGATGACCATAGGGCGGGGGATTGGGCTCGACTGGGTGTACATTGGGGCATGGGTCACCATAGGGGAGTAGCCGGGATACATAGAACGGACGTTCGGTCCCATCGGAGGCGGAGAGAAGGAGAACTCTGGAGGGCGAGGGGCAGATCCGTTCGTATTTGAAACTGTTAAGGCCGAGGCACCGACCGAAGGTGCTGTTGGCCGCTGTGTAGAGGAAGAAGAGGTGGGCACTTGTTGGAAGGCACGAGTGACTTCGTATGCCGACATTCTCGTCCAAGGCCCGGAACCTGGGGGCGGTGGAGTCGCTCCTTCGCCCGTCTTAACGTCCTGGATGATAAACGGGACGCCCGTAAGGTCGTCTGCAATGCTCTTCAACGAGTTGATTGGCTGGTTCTGAGCCTTCTCGGGTGTAGTCGACCAAACGGCCTTGAGGTGCTCTGGATCCGGTGCTCTTGACGGTGACTCCTTCAATGCAAAAGCTCGCGGCGACTTGGACCACAAGGACGTCTGTGACTGAGTCGGAGTAGCCACACTGTTCTGTAGCAGAAAATAATGATGAGTACGAGTGACAGAAAAATTTCGAGGTCGGGTACGTACAACAGGTGTGTGTTTCTCCACTTTTGAATCAGCCGGAGAAACTTCAAGAACAGAAGGCACAGCGGGTGGAGGTAGCATTTCCAGCCCAAGCTTCGATCCACCTTGCGCCTCGCTGCTAGCCGCGAATTGGCCCACTGCAGAGTCCGCTTTGACAGTTTGATACAATGGTATCACGGGCACTTTCGACAACGTTTCAGAGCCCACTTGAGGTTCGGTCCCGTTGAGGCTGATCTTCGACGAAGGTGTCTCCGGAGGGGGCGACCGGCTCACTGTATCGAGACCATCTTCCGAAGTGCCCTTGGAAGCAGGAGCGGGTCGCCACGACGCCGAAGGAGAGGTGGGCGCTTTTCGCCAGCTTGGACCTGTAGTTTCCTTGGTGTTCGCAGTGCGCAGCCGCGGAGGTGTGGTAGGCAAGTTTACGACGGGGGAGGAAGGTGTCTGGCTGGGAGGGGTGCGACGGACGGGAGGACGCCGAGGTATTGACACAAAGTACTTCGGCTGGCCCTGGGAGTACTTGGGTCTGTTGAAAACAAGCTCGTTGGACGTAATGTCACGACGGTTGAGCTGGTCCCATGTGCAGGGCTCCAACCGCATGAACCGTTGCCCTCGAGGCCAAACCAGTCCAGTTTTCAGGGGCGGGGCAACTGGGCGTGTCACGGGAGGAGCCTTGACAATAAAGGCGTTCCATGCCGGTTTCGGCGACTTCGGAGGCTGGGTGACCGTTACGTCGAACACCTCCGTGGGCTGCGGGAGATCCTGGGCAGATTTCTGACGGAGAGCAGGAGGGAGCCACTTCGCAGGCTTCAGAGCTTCTTTGGGAGCCTCCGCGGATGGATGTGTGCGAGCGCCGTCCAAAGCACCCTTGATGCGAGCCATCGTGTCGTCCAAGGCGGCCATGGGAGCCTCCCGATAGTGCTGGCCGAGTGGAACTTTGACAGTGCCGTTCTGAAACTGACCTGACACCCTGCGATGGTGTTCTTCCCCAGGAGCATACGTCACAGAGGGCCTCCGAGCTCCTGGACGATGAGGACTGTCCACGGGGGATTGCGTATCGTCTCCTGGCGGCAACGCAGGCTTCTCGGGAAGCGAAGCGGATACCTGGCCTAGTGAAGGACGTCTTCTCCAAGGGCCTTCGTCAGCCTTTGATGAAGGAGGGGGAGGGCGTTGCGATGCGGGAGGCTCGAAGAAATCAGCGGCTACAGCTCTTGGGGGACGAACATGGTGGTTGGTGGTAAGCGGTTCCGGCGAGGTCTGAGATTCCACTAGCTTGCCGAGGTCCGCGAAATCCACGACGTCAACATCCTCGCCTTCCTTTACTCCTAGATCGGTGTGTGCGAGCACACTGGGGGACATGACAGGTGGTGCCGGTGCCTGTGGTTGGGGCACTGGAGGCTGGACCGGAGGTAGAGGCTGCTTGCGACGCCAAGTGTCTCCATCCGATGACGGGCTTGGAGCTGCCGCAGGCGCATTGAGGGATGTCCTACGCGGTGGAAATGTGCGACTTGTACCTGTCGATGATGGTGTCCGACCCATGGGCGGATGATGACGCTGAGCTCCGCTGTCCCCGTCAGAGTTCTTGCCAGAAAGTGATGCAGACGACACAGCTTCCTCGATGATTCCGAGAACCTGCCAAGCGTCAGTCGCATTGTCTGGCACACACGTCGCTCAACGCACCTGGACTTCTGTCTTCCGCTTCTCGGCTTCCTCCTTTTCACGCTCCTGAGCCTGCTCATCTAGTGATTTCATCCGCTCCTCAATCTCCTGTGCCTTCTTCTTCGCTCGTTCCTGTGCCTTCTGCCGCTCTTCCTCCTCCTGTTGGCGTCTCAATCGTGCGCGTTCAGCCGCACTATGCATCGCGGCTTTGCGAACCTCTTCTTCGTCTGCTACCGGAAGTAAGGGAGAAGGCACAACTGGCGATCGCGCCACCTGGGTACTTGCAGATGGCGACGGAGGCTCCGCTGGAAGAGGCACGGAAGTGAATGAAGGGAGGGGGGAACGAAGAGAGAGCTCAGATTCTTGGCGTGGCGGAGGTACATGTCTTGCCCCAGGAGCAGAGAAGTGGGGGGGAAGCTGTCGGCGATGATCATCACCCAACGGAAGAGGCGGCGGACCCATTGTTGAGCGGCGTCGATCGTCAGAGGATATGTCTCGAGTCGGACGACCAGAGGGGTGTGAACCAAATGATCCTGGACGACTGGAATCATGCGTGGATGAACCATCGGTTTGCCAGGGTAGATCCCGTCGTGGTGGCCGATCACGGAATCGAGAGTTGTCTGGAGACAAAGAATGGTCGCCAGGTGTACGAGAGATGTCAGAGTGTGGTGCACCATTCTGCGTCTTCTGAAGTAGCTGCACGCCCTGTGGTTGCGTGTGTGGAGGCGCATCCCGTCGGATTTCAGACGGTAAGATAGGGTGCTCTGATCTGCTACCTCTGCGGGTGGGATGCGAGGGAGGTCCCTGTGGGGAGTGTCTTGCCTGAGAATACGGCTCGAGACGGTTAGAGCGCTCATTGAAGAGCACCCTTGACGCATCCTGTGGGGACTGCGCTGAAGTTGACGATGGAGATACAACGCTGCCGTTGGATCGATGGTCACGAGAGCTGCTGGGAACTCGGATGACTCCTGGGTGAGAGCGAGGCCAACTTCTGTCGAAGTCGTCTGCGAAACGCTCTTCCTTACTCACAGGCTGGTCTGTGACTCCTTGCGAAGACGGTGCGTCTGTCTGAAGTGGCGGTAATGACGAATGGCCTCTTGGAGGTGTAGTCGGACGGGTGGCTCCTGTGGGTTGAACTGTATACTGGCGTCCATCACCGAACTCGATCACACCATCCAAAAAGTTGTCATCGTCTTCTTCCATCTATCGCACTCGCATGAGACATCGTAGACAAATGAATTGTATGCACTGACCTCATCCCAATGGTGGGCGTTTGGATCCAGATGTACTCCACGGAATGTATCCTCTGCCGTCACAGAGGCCTGCTTCTGGGCAGTCGTCGAGTCTTGTGAGTCTTTGTTGTCTATAGGCTTCTTTGTACGGCCTAATGCAAACTTCTCCACATTTGCTGCGGTAGTACATCAAAATGAAACACGCACCTTGGGCAACTTCAGCGGCGGTGGGGAATTCAGACTCAACGCCATCCGGACCTGAAGCTGAAGAGCCATTGCCTCTTGTATTTCCCCAAACAGGCTTCGATGACAAGTCCCTCTTCGCCGATAGGACATCTTGATTACTACGCAACAGTGGGTGGATGACTTTACCGCCGGGGGGAGGGACTGGCGCAACACCAGAGGTAGTCGTCGGACCTGTTGTCAACCTTGATCCTTGCGTCGGTAAAGGAGTCGGAGCGGTAGAAGAAACGGCTGAAGGAGGACGCGACCATCCTGCGCTGCTGGGCTGCGGCGTTGCCGTCAATTTCGCGGTTACAAGTCGAGGATGAGGGGTGGTGGTTTGCGACGCAGGTTTCTCTACGGGACGCATAAGCACACTGTCCCAGAAAAAACCAAAATACGCACGAGTCGCGTTCGTGGCCCTTGGCACTGGGGAAGCCGATGAGGCGTGGGGAGGGGTAGAAGCAGAAGAGGTCTTCTCCAAGAACTTTTTGTTGATATTGACATGACTGAATTTCTTGGGATGCGGCATGCTCAAAGGGGGCGCATTTGAGGAGCTCACAGAAGGAGACCCATGCGTACCACCCCTGGAAAAAGAAAGTCCAGAGGCCACTGAGGAGGACGGACTGGGGTCTCGAGAGCGTTCTGCTAAGCCCTTGGCCGCTCCGGGGGTGTCGCCCGTTCCGCTAATTCCGGGCACATCACTTGACTTGGTTTCCGCGAAGGCGGCATCGCGACTGACTTCTTCCTTCGGGGGATCCTGAGCGGACTCGGTACTGGCCATAGACGCGTCTCCAGACGCAGAGTGCGGGCAGCCTGTGCAAGGATGAAGTGGGAGTAGGGAAAGTGTACAGGAACGCCGGCCGGAGAGCGTATGAAGATGCGTGAGCGGCCAGAGGGGAGTAGGTGGCCTACTAGCGGAGGGCTCGCAGAGGACGGCGATGGCTTCAGTCCTGGCCACTGCTCAATCCAGGTCCTCTCTTGTCCAATCGTTGCCCGCCGGCATTCGCCGTCCGCCAGCGTTTAGACGCGCCGGACTTCACCACTGCAGTCGACGGACTCGTCCTCCCTTACCTCCGCCTTTCTTCTCATAAAGACTTGCCACGCATCCGCCGTCTCACACGCGCACCTGTCCTCCACCTGTGCTAGAATACCCCAACGCAGCTAATGGCCTCCGAGGTCCTCACACATGACATCGCACCCTCGCACTCTCTGGCGGGCGGGCAGCCGATCGCCCCACTAACGAACGGCGTGAAACGTTCCTTCACGCATCTGGACGAAGATAAGTACTGGGATCCAAGGTGAGTTTCGCCGCTGTGTGTGCTATGAATGGCTATCCATGTCTCTCGTCAGTTTTATGAGCCTCCCTTCCTGTGATACCGACTCCTACTACTATCCGCATGCCGTCAAGACGGAAGATGGCGACCTTCCTGCCTCCACATATGGGGGAAACTGGGGTTCTAAAACTCTCAATCACGCCAAGTGGGTACGCAGAGGCAAAATGACGGCCTGGGGACCATGGATGGAGGACTGGGAGGTACGTTTTCATTGTTCTACCCACAAGCCCCTTCATGACCGTCTGCAGTCTGAAGACCGGGCAAGAAAGCGTCTCAAACAAATGCTTGCAACAGAAGAAGAGCAAGACGGGCCCTTGACCCTTTCTCACCTTCGGTCCCCGTCTCCTCCCCTTACCGCTCCGTACCCTCATCCGAACACCCAGCACCTGTCCTATACCTCGTTCGTGATGGACAAGGCTACTACGCACTCTTTCCGTTCTCGTGTTTTTGATGAACTCGAGGACTCGACCAACACGTTGATCGAAGGCGAAAGCACGCTACGGAGGGCGTTGGGTAGATTGTGGCAGGTGATGAATGAGTCCCCGCAGGAAGACGAGGACACTCGAGGCTCTGTGATTCCCAAACGCGAAGACGAGGACGGAGATCCGCACGAGTCGGACAACCGGTTTGCGCGGGCACCTGACCTTACCCCCGCAGTCAACAAGCTTTTCCTATCTACAGACCAGCAACCACCGATATTCGAACATTCTCGGACGCGCATGGACATGCAAATGGACGCTCTAGAGAAATCGTTGGCGACTCTCCGCGAGCTCCAAGATGACGGACGAGAATACGGAGAGCGGCTGGAGGAGATTCGGGAAGGGCTGGGTGAGGTGAGGACACAGAGGGGCGGGGTTTGGGATTTGGTGAGGAGAAAAGCGATACAGGAACTGCAGGAAGCCGCGTCTTTGACCGCCACGGGTGTATCCTAGAGGTGTACGACTTACGCGAATTTGCGGTTGACTTCAGGCTGGCCGGCGATGTATGTCTTGAGTCGTTATGTAATGTAGACGGAGCACTCTCGTTTAACCAGGTTCCGTGAAGTTCTGCGCGCGTGAAAAGGGAAGTACATTGAACGCTGCATTTTGGTGTATCGGGGATATGTAAGTCTACTGTCCACATACGTCTGCCTACTTTTGAGAGGCCCAACGCGCGTCTTCTCCAGTGGCGCGTACACTGATCGAGCGTCCGCGTAGCGCCACTGACGGGTCGTCTTTAAACCCTGACCGTACTGGCCTCGCAAGCTCTGTGCGAGACTCGTCCTACAAACTACCCTCCTCTCTGCTTCCCGCATACACGCCATGGACGCTCCCGACATCTCCCGTCTCATCCTGCAGGACACCGGGCCGCCACCCTCAGATGCTTCTCCGCCAATCCCGGACGACGTCATGTATGCGACAGACCACTACACGCTAAAGCTCAGGAACTATGCCCGGTCCATACCCTACTCCATTGAGTCCAACTCGCGCATGCAGAAAATGCTTGACTTCATATTGCTGCGGCTTTCGCAATGCGTCGAAGCGAAGGACTATGATCCCGGGCTCTTACAGTGGGATAGTATGTTAACGTAGTGAGCGCCATTCTCTTATGGTTTCCCTCTCAGGCTGACGGCCCACTGCGCAGCTGGTCGATGCTCAAGTATCCCATACCGAAGGGGAAGCGCATAGCTCTCATCAAGATATACTTCCATGTGTGCACAACACCTGGCATGTCCATTCATATCATTGCCGCTTGCTCCGAAGGGCTCCAAGTGCTTTCTCGTTCGAAGAAGAAGCTCTCCGTAAACGACTTGAGGCTTCCGTGGATGCCCATATACAAGATCTTGAGCAAGGACTTGTTTCTCACCAGGCGTCAGTTCGAGATTAGGTGGGTTCCTCTGCTCTTACCATGCGCACACCCTAGCCCTAATTTCGCTGGGATGCAGCCAAACTTCGTGGTACATGGGGTATATTGCTGATACTGTTCGCCGCTTCTTCCACCCCGCTGCCGTTGATGAGATGCTGTCTACTTTCCTCCCCTCCATGAATTGCACTAGCCTAAACGTGAGTGATCACTCGACGCGCACCCGCACACTTCTGACATACTTCGCAGAGCCTCTTAGCGTCGCAGTATTACATGTTGACGTTCTTGCCGCTCTCGCACCCCCAGTCGTATCTTCCCATGCTCTTTCGCATATGGGAGTCCGTGAATTCGTATATGTTCGACGACCGAATGCTGCAGTTCTTCGCGCGACTGGCAGAGATGCACGTCGACTCATCCGTGAGTAATCCTCAGAGAATTGAGGATATCCCGGACGACGAGCGGTCAGAAGGGGAGGGCCGACCCGGTTGGTCGCGCGAAGACCTCGAAACGAAGTGGAGGTGGTCAGGCCTGTATTCCGACGTTGGCATCTTCTCGGATGCCGACTGGAGCCTTATCATGGCCAAATGCATGGCGTCGATGGGTGCGTGACTCTGGCAGAACCTCCATTATTTGAGCTTTGATCGAATGTCCTCACTGAACAGAAATCCCACTGGCCGACTCCGGCTCTCTTACCACTGGCCCAAACGCTGATGGTCAAGCGACGTTTGAGATGAACCGGCTTCCAAAGCCAAGCTGGCGCATTCGTATGATTTCTTCTTCGATACGCGTATGATGCCATGCTTATGAGCCTGCGTAGCCTCGTTGGCACGAATCATCGTGTATTCAATGGCACCGGATTCTATGCCCAGTCCCGCGTCAAATGCCCCAACACCTTTTTTCACACCGCTTGCGTCCGGGACCAGCACGCCGCTCCCTCAACAAATTGGTGGCCTCGGCGATTATCTCTCCGCTCCGCTTGGGAAAGGCAGTCACCTCAAGGCGAAGACATATCTTGGGGGTTGCAAGGCTCTCGACTCTCTGGCGAAGTTGATTGCTTCAACCGAAGGCTTCTTTCATCCCACAAACTCTGGGAGCTGGACGACCGATGTAAGACTCAACTCTTCGCCATATCTTCCAGCTCAATGAATAACTTCCATACAAGCTTAGCGCATTCATCAAGTACATAGTCTACGATTTCAACAAGCGTGAGTCAATATATTCCGCGCGGCATTACATGTCATTTTTACACCTTCGCCGACAGGCTGGCACGAGGAGCAACTGCCTGACTGCAAGACACCTACAGTAATCATCCTTCCTGGTTGCGAGCCTACGAATGCTGATACGGTGTATATAGCATCGTCGTCTCACCCCTGAGATCAGACATGAGTTAGTCAAATCTCTCAGGACTGTCACGCTTCTGGCGATGTTCTCGCAAGACAGCACCACGGTTTCCAACATCCAGAGCTGTCTCAAGTCCATGAGCGTCATGGAACCAGACCTCATTCTTCATCCCATCCTGAAGCGTGCCGTTCCCGCCCTAGAGGCCTTGGTCGAGGTACGACTTTATGATATCTATCAACCACTCCGCTCATCTAACCGGCTCCAAGACCCATCGGACTACAGCCGTCATCAAGGCCCTTGGTGCTGTTGCTCCCGCACTTGTATGCCGCGATGTTTACTACCCTGGTGCAAAACATCTCTTCCCTATTCTGGAGCTTCTACTTCCTGGGATTGATCTGGTGAGTTACTATCCCCCGTCTCCTAATCCGGGACTCACAACCAGACATTGATCGTATCAAGAATGACCCGCCGAAAACGGTATGTGCCAAAATGTGGAGTTCGATCGAATTTTTGCTCAATGGAAGTTCAGTTCTGCACTACTGCATTCATTTCCGAGATCGCACAATACATCAAGTTTGGACAGCTAACATTGAGCCCCGACACTATTATCAGCAATGGCGTGGACCACTCCCCGGATACTCTCAACGGCCTTTCCATTGAAGTAGAGCCCTTTCCGGATGGTGTGGAAGCTGGTTCCGAGACGAACTTTCCAACGCCGAGGAAGACGCCATCTTGAGGGATACGTCGGCGACATTCGCGGACTGGGTGGCCGCTTTCCTACAGCGAGTTATCGTCCTCTTTGAGAATCTGCCGGAGGAGGGACCGAACGGAACCGCTGGCGGCGCCACCGAAGGTGGGTCATTCACTGATCATGGCTGGCTCACCTGCTGAACATCATCTACAGTGCAACTAGTGGACGCGGTGTCAGGCGCGTTCAGCCAGATATGTGTCCATCTATCAGAGCCGCTCTACGACATGGTGCTTGGTCTCGTACTGGACTACGCGACTCAGAACGTCAGGTCGAACGCCGTTCGGGCCATCCACCAGCTGGTGGAATGTGTTGCCAACGCCAATCCGGAGAAGACTTTGGCACGATTCCTGCCATTCTGTGATCGTAGCATTAGGACGGAACTAGACCATGGTGCGAGTTCGTTGAGGATCACGTCGTCAGGATCCACTCCTCTCCCCTCGGACACCACACTTCACTGGAGTGAGTTGCAGTCCTCGGCGTGACATCACGCGACTCATTTTCCTTTCAGATCTCGCAATCCTAAGAGGCGCTATGTATAAGTAAGTGCTAAGCTGATCCAGCACCTGTCCGCACTAAATGTTTCAACCAAACTGATCCTAGTGATGGCCGAGCAGTAAGCATAGAACCGTTCAAACAAAGATTCATCACTCACGTATTTGCCGACAGACTCTGAAGTATTGTGACCAGCTAGTGTCGCTGCTCAAATCTTACATGAGAAGACGTTTTCCAAGCGTGGCTACTCGTCAAGCGGCAAGCTACTTTCAAGCATGCTTTTGACGCTAAGTCACACTTATCCTCTCGAGAATAAGTTCGTGAACCCCGCGGAGTGGGACTCGCCTGGTCCGTGGTTGGAAGGTTGTTCATGTACTGGTGCTTTGGCTCAATTTTTCTCAGACTTCAAGTCGAACCATCACAAGTATTGGGGCAAGCTGTATAAGCCAGAGGATGTCCGAGTACGTGTGATTATCGTGTCTCGTAGGAGGTTGTGATTTAACGCGCGTTCCAGCTGACTTGGCATGTGCCCAATGCTGAAGAGGTAGACTTCGTACTGCGGATCTTCAGGGAGTTTATCGAGCCTATCCTCGACACGTTGCACAAGTTGCTCGAGTCAGGTAAGTTGATGTCCAATCTGTTGGATATCTCATTGAGCTCGCGATAGGCGTCGTCCGCGACGGTGTATGGCGCAACGATTTCTGCAGGTAATGTCTCGCAAAGCTTGACGTTGTTCTAAGCTGAGAGTTGCTAGACATCTGAGCTTCGTGCGGAACGCGTTCGCTGGTATCCCTACGCTCGCAAAAGAATTCATTACGCCCGAAGAGCAGCAATCAGCCTTGGACTCCAGCGACATCCTGTATGTGATCATGTTCCACTCTCCGCCCATTGTCTTACAGATACTTCAGTCACGAGATTCCCGAGATGATTGCTTGTGTCGAGCCACTCAACGCAGGTTTTGCTCTATCTGATCCAAACGATCCTCGACACCAGTACATTACAGGTCTGCGACGCAAGTTTGGCGAGTTTCTTCACAAAGCATCTGTGTCACTGCGGCAGCAAGGCGAAGAGAACACTGTGGACGCGGTGCACGGCTTGGTACGTTGAATGCATAACTTCTGTGGAGACGACCCCAACGCATACAACCAGCTCCGATCGATCCGTACTTTCCTCCTTGAATATGGAGACAGTCGAGATAGGTGAATGGACAGCGATGTGATTTTGAGCACTGCTCACGTCTGGAACAGTTACTATCTGCAAGCCGATCGGTACCAAAGCGAGCTAAACATTGCGCGTCACTATGCTGGACAGAAGGTCTGGCCGCGCGCCCTGTATGTGAGGCGAGCGAGGTGAGTTTCGTCGTGACGTATGGACTACGCTGCTTCATATGGTTGTGTAGGTTATATCATGCTGCTCGACTTCGATGGAATTCGATTGAACGTCGAAGGGGTATGCTGGAGGACAGTCTCATCGACGACGTCACGCAGTGGTCGATGTGGCATTACGCTACTGGTATGTCAAGTCTCCATACGCCAATTTTTGATCGGCGCTGATGTTCTTCATAGTCCGAGAGTAAGTTTTCGTTGTCACGACACGGAGCGATGACTCAGGCTATCTTCAGGTCGAGTCAGGCTCTTCTGGAAAGCCTTTGCAACGTCAGTCACTGCTGCTCTGAGTTTTCTGACTGCTTACATGAATCTCCAGAGCTTCGATGGCGTACGGCGCCGGTGTCTTCCCACGTTGTACCAATCGCTCGAGCCTGGAACAGATGACGATCGCATGAAGGGAGCTCTGTGGACCCTCAACCTTTCTGTCTTCGGTGCGCAAACATATCGAAGTTCCACTTTTTTGCATCCGTATTTATGCGCTCGCCGTAGCCAAATATGCCAGTGGTGGTAAGGTCTCGCCTTCTTCATGTCCTTCCGTCGTGTGAACTCCCTGCAGAACCAACGCTGTCGACGGAGTTTGTCAAGAACCTCTTCGCTTGTCAGCACAATGAGAAGGTTTGGGGTGACCTCTCTTCTACACATCGTGTCATGCTGACCAGATTGTAGTCATCCATTCAGGATTGTGTCGCGTCCTTGGCGGAAACCAGTGGGTCTCACGTTAATGTGATATCACAGAAGCTTGTCTCAAGCGTAATTCAACAGGCCTTGCGAACTTCGGGGAGCCCAGTCAAGTGGTGTACAATATCGACAATCGCGCCTTGATCAAAGCAACGCACCATCTTCGAGCCATGGTGACGTATGCGGAGATAGCGGATGATGTCCTGACCAGATGCGAGACACAACGCGCCAACCGTCTTGCCATCCACAACGAGGCAGTTCTACTCACTGTGCGTATTCACTACACCCACTCTTCCTATCGCTTACACCGGTATAGACCGACACCGTGCTCAAGATTGCCAACAACCCTGACACGCATTGGAGATACGCGATTGTAGCCGTACGATGTCTCCGCTCCCTGATTCGACGAGACGCTCCTATGAAGACAGAGCATGTTGAGTATTTCCTCAAGAACTCTTATGATTCGAATGCCAGCATGGTATGCCTTTTTGCATTTTTCGCAGACATATTGATCTGATAGGATTTTCAGCGCTACGTAGGGCTCACATTCATGTCGTCGCTCAATACGCAGCTAATCGCCTAATTCCTAGTATGCTCAACGAGGGGTCATGAAAGTCTCTAGATTCATCAAGCTCCGCGCTCTGGCCCAGGATCCAGCAGACATAGCTCTCGAGCAAAACCACAACCCGCTACGAAGGAAGGTTCGCGTGGAGGATCCATCGCGTGAATTCTCAGAAGTCAAGCTTTCAGAGTACAGGGTTCCCTTGGATTTGGACCGAGGTCGAACCGAGCCGTGAGTGGATATCGCTTTAGGAACGCCACTCAGCTCACGTAACACTCGCAGATTGCTACGAGACAAGCTTGGTTCTGGGTGGATCGCATGGAGCAGCACGATTGACTGTTTCCTGGTTCCGCACCAAACGAAGTCCACGTTCCAGCCGTGGGAACCTAATAGCGAGCATGTCGTCGCAGCTATCCGTAGTGCGGCGAAGGACTCCGCGTTTTGGAAGAAGCTTTCCACCCACTACTCGGCTGAGAACAACTCCGATGTTGTGGTTCAGGACAACTTGTGTACTGTGAAGTCCATTTGTGAGTCTACTCATTCAAGGACAAGCATTTTGCTCATGCTTTTTCGCAGTCCAACTCCTGGATGACGAGCCCTTCACTGTCCTCCAACCGATAGTTGAGGAGCTGCTCGCGAACAAGGACAAGAACAAGCAACGAGCGGCAGCAGAATTCATTGCAGGAATGATTGGTGGTTCAAAGCACTGGCCAACGGACGCCCAGCTCAAGTTTTGGATGTGGTTCACTCCTCACATCAGGACGATCTTCAGCCAAAAAACCAACGACACGCTGGCAGTCTGGTCTTCCTTTTTCGAAGTATGTGCTCGTTGAATGATAGCGATGAATCCATCCTTAAAAGGTCCTGCCCAGCACGTCTTCTACAATAAGGATCCGCGTCGACTGCAACCTCTTGTAGACCACATCATGGAAGAATTCAACACTGTCGACTTCAACGGCGAAACAACCTTCGAGGCGGTGCAGGTGCTCTGCTTCTTCCGAGCGCTGTACGAGCAGCTTGGCATGAAATTCACGGCGTGGGTCGACGATACCTTGAAGCGCTGTTGGGCCCAACTCAAGTGCGAACATGAGGAGGTGCTTGCGTATATTAGCGAGATCATGGCCTTCTGCGGCAAGATCATGGTTCGTTGCGTCTCTTATCATCTGGCGCGTGCTGTGATATTGACTTGATCGCAGTGGCGTCCCAATCCGTCCATGTTGACACCCGAAGTATTCGTCAAGGAGTGCCGGACCATCCCCTCTGTGGGTGATATCATGGGAATTCGTGGGACATTCCACGAGGAGCGTGTCACGGAGTTGGTACAGCAATTCCCTGTCTGGCGGCAGGAGCGATTGCCCGGCGTTCGGGCGTTCCAGTCCACCTACGACCGGTAAGGCCTCATGCTGCAGTGAAAGAAAAAATCTCATAAATGTTTTCAGTGTTGGAGTGCTCATTTGCAAATGGCTCTTCCAGCTCATTCACGACACGAACGCTATCTCCGCTTTCGACTGCATACTTCCCCTCCTGGTACTATGCATGTTAACTGCTTTGACCACTAGATACTGACATAATTACTATCCAGCCCGAACTCATCCATTTCACAGAAGGTGCGTCCTTTGAACGGATACTCGTCTTGCCGTACTGCGGTGGCTGATAGCAATTAGTCAATGACAACGATGAACTTGCGTATCGCGCAAAGCTTCTCATGGTCCGCATGTGCGGAGTGATTGTTCCACGTCAGTTCATCAACCCCATCCTCGACGAACTGTTCAACGCCATTCAGACTTTTCCCGTACGTTGGGATCGCCGTCTTTCCAAGTCCACGTACTGATCACGTTGAACGACAGTCATGGAAAGTGCGCCTGAAGATCCTTCCGCTTGTGCAAGGTTTGAGCGCCGTTCCTCGTGTGCATTTTTGTGCAACTGAATAGTTGCGCCCAGTCTTCTACTTCCGACAGTCCTGCCTTATCAGCGACATCAAAATAATCGAGATGGTCGAGGTATGTGCTGCGATCCCGTTACTACATACATCTTTACTGACTTAGTACGTCTGAAAGGTCATTTGTCGATGCTTGGACGACGAGGTCGTGGAAGTGCGTGAGATGGCAGCAACGTGCGTGCTCTTCCATACCTCGTGCACTGTGCACCCAATTCTAACAACGGCCTACAGGACACTCTCAGGCATTCTCCGCCTATCGCCACGCAAAAGTATCATCACCCTAAAGGTACGCGCTTCGTATTTTCATCGAGAGTGGTGTTCTCAAGCTGCGCACTCAGGATCGCTTTGTGCGCTTGATCAAAAATAGCAAGCTCCCAGCTGATAGGAAGTCGCCTGCATACAACACCGCCATTCGTCAATTGCATGCGGCGATTCTGGGCGTCTGTGCTCTTGTGGAAAGCTATCCATACACCATCGAGCGCTGGATGCCAGAGCTCCTGACCAACATCCTTGCTGAGCATACATACGACCCTGTGAGTGCCCATCATTCCTTGCGCGTTACGCACTTCCCATGTTCTCCTAGATCCCCATATCCACCACGGTCCGCAAGTGCGCGAGCACGTTCCGGAAGACCCATCAGGACACTTGGCACGAAGACTCGAAGAAGTTCACGGAAGAACAACTCGCTGCGCTCTCTACCCTGCTGTCCGGATCGTCGTACTGTGCGCCTGCTGCTTCTGTCGTGCAGGCTGCAACTCATCGTATTGATCACAGACGCGTAATGCACGGATGCTCTCGGATCCCATCTATAGGACAACTCTTGCAATATTTGTGTATCATTTGTGTAGCCTACCGAGAGTGCCTACGGTCCTTAAATACATGTGTGCGCCCATGTTCTCGCAATGCCAGTGGACCGTGATGAGAATTATGATGAAGATACAAATAAACGCGTCTGTGGCGGATGTCCTACACCGTCAGATGGGGTATCGAAGAATCACTGAATGATGGTCGCTCCTGTGTCACCGTTCCACCGGTTGATGGTGTGGGTGGCAGGAGCATAGGGCTACCCACGGACTCGCCCTGTTCGACGTCCGCGACCCCTAGCGGTGCGTCCGTCGTCTCGATACCGTCGGCGGTTCCTCTCCGCATGCCTGCACCAGGGACGCGGTCGATTGGTCTCGGGTTCATGCCGGAGCGCACACGATTGTTCGAAGTTTCTTCCCTGCACATGGCATATGAGCGCTTCGCGATGGGTATGGAGGGGGAAACTGGGGCTTACCGAATCTCCGCAATCAAGTCATCGACCTCGTACCAAGCGACGGAACTGTACGCAATGCCTCGCCACCAGCCTAAACGGTCCGCAGGGAGAATGTATGCGTGCGCGTGCAGGTGGTCAGTGACAGGGATCTTGTTGTCTTTGAACGGGGAGTTGATGAAGCCAATCCGGAACGAGTCGCGCGTACTCGTCAGCTGGGAGGCGTTGTCAGAGATGGCTTGTTGTGAGCCGGCGGAGGCAATGGGCGAAGCGGAGGGCGAGGAGGGCGCTTGGATAGAGTTGAGTGTGCGGTGTGCTATGTCGCGAAGGGTAACAAGGATGGGGAGGTCACTTGAGGACTACACATTGGGAATGAGCCTACAACAGCCGCTGAGGTAGGAGGACCGCAAGATGGATGCGGCGGGCTGAAGATGGGTGCATACCAGGGTGTATATTGACGGCACGTGTAAACTGAGCAGCGAGACGGCGTAAGGAAAAGGACACGCGCGAGCACCGGGGGAACGCACTTGAATACAATAATGACATGCCCTTTGCTTGAGACAGGATTTGCGCTCTCGCGGTAAACGGTGAAGTTGTCATCTTTCCAGAGGATCTCGGCCTGCCGCGAGGAGGCGGAGGGGGATGCGGGAGCGGAGGTTGCAGAAGAGACGATGCTGCACATTGGGCAGCCGGATTTTGGGGCGAAGGTCATGGTGGAAAAGTTGCCACCAAGGGAAAGGAGGGAGGGAGAAGGGAGAACGCAGACGAGCGGAGGACTGACCGCGCAACAGAGCAGATATGACAACCAGAGCCTGCAGGCGTCTACTCCCGGCCGAGCGTTCGTTCCATTGGCCGTGCCTTGCCGTCCGGGCTCTCCGCCGACCAGTGGCCGCTTGGCCGGGCGCTACGCCGGCGGCACCAGTGCATTGCCCATCTTAAATTCCTCCTCTAGCCACAGTCACTACTCCCTCACTTGTCATTGGCCTCCGACGTCGCCCCGCAATTTGATCCTCGTTGCCCGTACTGTCTTCCGTTCGCACCGCACCGCACCGCACGCACCGCAGGAATCGCCGGATCGCCGCCTGTGCCATAACGTAACAGCATGCCCCCATCCTCCACCATCCATTCCCGAGACGCGGTGCTCTCTGCGTTCGATCACTTCAGAGAGGAGCTCGACGAACATAACGATCTTCGGGAGACCCTCATCAAGGTAAGCGTCCCAGTCTCACGTCACTTTATTTCAACCGCTAACCTTTCCACAGGCTAGTCGAGATGTGACCAACCTCTCCAAAAAGCTCATCTTCCTACTCCACCGTACCATGACCGAAGATGCGGTGGAGCGTGACAATCGCGTGCTTGGCTGCCGTGCCGCTTCCCGCGCGCGACCCAAGCTGGAAGAAATCAGAAAGCTTTTCGCTGACATGCGCCCACACCTCGATGGCGAGCGCTTCTCACGCTATCACAGAAACGTCTCTCCTGGCCTGCAGGAGCTTGTCGAGGCTCTGAGTTTTGCCCATTATCTTGAGCACGGAACGTTGATTTCGTACCGTGAGGTCCAAAACTATCTATCCGACGACGACCGCAACCCTGTGAGTGTGCTCCTCTGTCGCGAACGTCGAGACTGATCAACTTTCATCCCGCATCCGCGCAGTACTTCCCTTTGCCACTCGAGGACTATCTTCTTGGGCTCTCTGATTTGACAGGTGAATTGATGCGGCATGCCATCGCGTCTATATCACAGCGGGGAGGGCGTCAGAGAGCCAGCGAAGTCTGTGAATTTGTCCGCAGTTGTAAAGCAGGTGAACTTCCGTCTTATTGGCACGTCTGGGTGACATATTAACCCCAACTCATACACAGATTTCGAAGTGTTCACGCCACAGTTCAAAGAGCTGCGCAAGAAACAATTCGTGACAAACCAGTCCCTGGAAAAAATCGAAAACGGTACGCAATGGAATTGCATTCCATGTGTAGACACTGATGGAATACACAGCCACATATGCAATCGCAGTACGGACGTCGGAGTACGATTTACCGCCGGAGATGCTGGAGGACCTCGTCAGACAAATGGTGTCGCAGGCTTCTGACGCAAGAGATCTCGGTGAGCGCGGGGTGGACCACAAACACTGGAGACCTAGCGAGTCTTCTATGGAAGTCTATCACAGGTGAATGATATCCGTTTCCGAAAGCATGTAGTGTACTTTGTACCATAAAACGGGAAGACCGCTGGGGCAGGTACTTGGCCGATTCATGTGATCAATTCAGGTCAGGTCCGATATATAAGTGCTCGTCAGGCAACTGGATCTCTGATCCAGTCTTGGTGGTGAAGAGAGGTTTGACCACCATCTATAGCCAGGCAATATTGGCCTCACGTTTACTTCGCACTGTGCTCCGAATCATACCAGATCCCAAGCGATCCCGGGGCGGGCTAGATTTGGCGGGCGTCTGTGACTGTCCGTGACGTCTTCAGGACAGGTCGGCCGTTGGATGCGCCCAGCTGCGCCTTCTCTCAGCCTCGTTGTGTCCGCCAGGCAGCGGAGCCCACTATTTCGGCGACCTTCATTCCCCCATGGCTGGCTCTCAGGCAACCCCTTCCGCCCCTCTTCCTGCGGCTCTTGAGCCCCAGGCGACCCCCGCGACACCGACCCCCCCGCCGGCGGATCCCTTCGCAACCATGCAACTCACCTTCTGCCCCGCGCTCGGACAGACTACCGCCGTCAAAGTCGCTGTGGTGTCTAAGGACGGCTGTGCAGGACAGACGCCGACTCTCGTTTTCAGAGCTGCGTTCGACTCCCCCAAGTCCCGCCAACAAGCCAAGGCCGACGGAACCCGGGTTGAGCTCTGGTCCGACATTCCCTTTGAGGGCCGCGCGCGTGGAGAGTGGGGCGCAATCGCCTTCGGACCATGGGCTAGGCCGGAGGGGAGCGAGGTGGGGACACTCTCGGCAACCTCTCGCTCTGGACAGAGGACGCCCTCCGCGAAGCCAACAGCGAAGAAGACTCCGTCTATCTCCGCATACAGCTGCCGCTTCAAGAGTGGGTCGGTGCGCGGTTCTCCTTCACGTATCGCCTGGTGCAGCCGTCAGGCCGGGTCCATTGGCTTGGGGAGTTCGGAGGAAACGGGGTTGTGGTCTTTGAACGCGGCCTGTCTGGAGTGACCTTCGGCGAGGGATGGCAACAATCGGATGCCGACATTCACCATGTGGAAACCGTAGGAGAGCGTGTAGTCGCTCAGCTGAACACGCCGACAGACTGGACGCGCTGGACCTGGACATCGAACAAGTATGTGTATTCTTGCTACTCTTCGTGCGAGTGCTGAGAATTGATTATACGTAGGTTTCCCGCACAGACTATGAACACCGAAACTAGTGTCGGTAGCGCGGTGGTGCTTTCGCCGAAGTCGTACAAGCGCGGCGTGAGCGTCCCAGAACCTTTGGTCATTGCTGCGAGCTGCCCCGCGTCCGTGTCCATCTCACCCGATGGAACCATATCCGTGGATGCGGCTGGGTCGCTCTCCTTTTCATCGTTGAAGAATGCGGCGGGGGTCCTACTCGACCTTGCAGCTCGTCGTCGCGGAGTGTTTTTCGTGCGCGACGAGGTTGCCATCTTCGCAAGTCCTATGGCAGCCGACTCTCCGCCTTTCCACGTCCTGGTGATGCCTCTCGCGGAAGTGACAGGGCCTTGTGCTGTACCCTTCGCTTGGCTGCAGCCGCTAATATCGCAACCTCCGGAGGCTGAAGTGCTCGCACTATACTCTCCTGCGCAGCACCAGGCCAGGGTTGTCCGTACATCATCTGAAGGCCGGGGCTCGGTTCTCGTCGACGGCTCCGGAGGCGAACTCTTAGCGTCTCCTGTCCTAATCGTGCAGAACAGGAACACGATGTGTTATCTCGCCCCGCTCAGCGCATACAAGCGCATCAACGCCATGGTTGAAGACCGCGCCAACCACCCACTGCCCACACCGCCTCCCTCGCCACCGACCAGGTCATCGCCAGCGATGCTTGCGTCGGAGCTGCCACCTACACCTTCCAAGGTCCATTCGCCGACACCCACGCCGTTTGTGCCCTCCCGACCACAGCTCACTTCCGAACGTCGTTTTTCGCACCGCCGGCGGCCATCTCTGTCGCTCATCCGCGCGCTTCCCGGGCGCATCATACGCTCATATATCCACACCATTTTCAATGTCGTCGCCTGGTTCTGGAGCTGCTTCTTCAAGGCCATCACCATGCGTCTTATCGGCGAAGGCATTCCACGCCGGATCTCTGGCGTCCTCGGATTTCTACTGGTGCAAACTGCGAGCTCCAGGTCGCGGGACTCCACTGGGATACCCGAGAGCGATCCTTCGCAAGCACGAGGCGAGCCGAAGCCCGAAGCCCGCAAGAAGGTTGTTGAAAGTTCAGGTGAGTCCACTCGCAGTCTTTCGTAAACAGTTGAATTGATTGGTTGCCCAGGAGAAACCCGGGGCGCGCCTGTTGCATCAACAGAACCCATTACCGCACCACAGCTCACTCATACCTCGTCGTTCGCTCCTCCCAAGCATGAAGAGTCCCATTCACGGGTCACGGTAACAGCCGAGGTCGCTGCTGACGTGTCCACGTCGGCGATGTTCTTGTGGCAGGGTGCCATCACGACAAAACTCGGCGCGACGCTCGACGGCACGCCCTTACCAACGCCGGAGATTGTATCTGCGGGAGACGACACTTACCTTGTCACGATATCCGATGCCACGGCCAGTGGTCTCCTCGAGGTCTCCTTCGTGTTGTAAGGCGGAGAGTACCCCTTGACCCCAACTTAAGAACACACCATTCCCCCTCTGCAAGTTTGAGACTTGTGTAAGGTTATCTAGATACACTCATCGTTGTGTTAGATTGGAGGTTTCACTTGTATCGCTGGATCACTGTAGTCTTACGAACTTCACGCATACGCCCCGGATGTACATCAATGATATGTTTCTTTGACCACAACGACACGAGTTGGTGCACGAGACATGATCATGTGAAATGCCGCATGTATTAGCTAGCTGCTATGGTTACAAGATTGAGCAAATAACAGAGTATGTGCAGGCGCTTACGCGGCGGCGATACACCTAGCAACACTACAAATACAGAGCATCGGCACTATGCTGCCGGGTATGGGAAGAAGTCATGCACCAAGAACGACCCCAGGTTTGTCAGGCATTGCATCCCTTACTCGCCTAATAGCCTTCCTCTAGGCTCAGCGAGCTGAGCGGGGATGGAGACGGTTGCAGGTCAAGAGTGAGTGAACGTCGGATTCCTCGGAATCTCGTGAGCACAGCCTTGTGCGTCGACCATTCTCTACGCGACGAAGTGAGCACTATGTACTCAAAAGTCAACTGACGGAAGAGTCACTTACGTCTTACGATCTGACCATCGTTGGTATTCAGCTCCCGTTTCCGGGTTCCACTCCGCCTTGCCTGCATCTGAAAGGGCGGAGATGTGGCTTTCGATTACGTTCCGGAAAGAGAAGTTGGGAGCGATGAGGGTGCCCTTGAGGAGGGTGGCGACGCAACCGGGCAGGTGGGTTCCTTGCGAGAATCGGGCGTGAGTTGGTCCTATGTCGACATTAGCGAGTGAACTCATAAATAGAAGACGCCATAATACTTACAAAGTGCTCGATCCAGTTAAGAATGCAAGCACCACAGTACGAGTGACCGCAGGGTATGCAGGAATGCGGCTCTGCCCTGTAGTGCGAGGTGGTCAGCGGGTGGAGGGTAGCGGTGCTGTGAACGAGACACTTGCATGATATCGTGACATCTGAGTGACTGTAAGCACATAGATGCAGACTCTTATGACGAGAAACACGTACACGTCGCAGGTGAATCCGCCCTGAAGACCTTCCAGTACTTCCTTGACTGATAGACCCACACACAGTGACCATTCTCCGGACACTCTCTTCGCAGCGTGTGGGTTGATGTCACCCGTAATTGTTCGCGTCCGCTTCAGAGAGTTGGGATTAGGGGGATCATTTACTTCAGGATTAATATCAGCGTGAGTGACACGGACGAGTATCGAGCATCTAAACTATAAGAGCGTACCTGGCACGACCGGTGGCGTTGACGTTGAGGGCTCGGGTTGGTTCGTTTGGGCAGGCGACGCTACATGGCGAAGTCAATGTTTTTACAAAGTGGCAGACTTGAACCAACCCGCACTTACCTGTACGTTTGGGAGCCGCCACAACTCTTCTCTCGTCGATCCAACTCTAGCCAGATCGAGCCGGATAGACTCGTGAACGAGTATTGGGTTGACGGCTGCGAGGCGACCTGCGTTGGGGCAACCGCCTGCTCGGCTGGAACCTCGGGCATGGATGGAGGTGGTGTCGGTGGAGAGTGAGGTTGTGCAGGACCGAGGGCTGGTACGGAGTCGAGGTCAATGCCAGCAAACGAGTCAAGTTCGTTGTAAGTGTCGAATTCCCCGAATGGGTCGTTGGTGTCCGGCACGACCATCACTAGGGCACCAAGCGCAATATTAGAGGGTATCCTTCCAAAATCGACAATATCAGGGAGTTCGGAGAATTCGTCTTGAGACCAGGCACGAGGCATCGTGCTATCCCGAGGGGATGGAGAGGGCTCGGGAAGGCGAAAATGGGTAGTAGTAGTCAAGCCAGCCTGAGAAACTATTGATTCACGATGAGCCGTTCGATTTGGGCACAGTGTGACCGCAAACACCAGCGAGAGGTGGCGAAGGCGAGTCACGACGGAACCTGCAGTTCGTGGTCTGGAGCAAAACATGTACAAGTCGTATGCATGTGGCGCTGCAAGTTGAAGGTGCTCGTGGGCTCATTCCCACAGTCACATGGCGCGTCTTAAAACGCCAACTTTCGAAACCCACACGTCGCACCCAGTTCAAGCTCTTTCAACTGCGCTAGCCACACCACCGCTTGGCAGCTCATTCAAAATACCGCCGCGATGAGTTCGCGGAAAACGCTGGCGTAGACACGAAAGTTCCTTCAGGATCGTCCGGCGTCAATGCAGATAGCTGGTGGCAGGGCTCATGTTGGCAGTCGGCTATGGCTTCCTGAATCCTGTAAGCCGTTCGACATCGCGGCCCATTCCCAGCCAGATAATCCCGTAAGCCGGCCCGACATGTTTGTCATGCTCCAGATGATTGACATTCAGCACAGCGCACGAGCCTCCGGGCACCATATATGGACACAGGACAAACGACGTCATGTTGTCTCTCTATGCTGTCATACCAAGTGCGCCCTTCGTGGTGGTCGCGTCGGTGCTGCCGATTCAGGAATTCTCCATCCAATTGAGGCAGGTGTCGAAGGCCGTCCCGATCCCTGCCCTCCTTTCGAGAAGACGCAGCGGGGTCTGAAACCAGCCCGGCGCATATATAAGGTGTCGGGACGTGCTGTGTCTCTCCATCCCACTTCCTCAGTCTCTCTTTTCTCGTCTAGTCTTGGTTCGTCTAATCGTTCCTCAAGCGTCCTACCACCCCTACCACCAGCACCAAGATGCGCAGCCCGGTCATCGCCTTTTCTCTCATCGCCGCCGCCGCGGTCAGCCCTTCCCTCGTCTCTGGTGCGCCCACGTCGCCCCAGCTCGACCAGGCCCTCCGCCAGACCGAGGCCGCCGCGAAGACCCACCAGATCCGCGGCCTCCCCGAGCCCATCGGCACCGTCGCTGACACGGTCACCGGTCTCGCTGGTGGCGCCGCTCCCGCCGCTCCCGGCGCCCCCGCCGCCCAGCCAAGCAAGGCGGCCCACACCGACATCGACGAGCCCCTCGCGCGCACCCAGGCATTCCGTCAGAACAAAGGCGTACCCGGTGTCCCTTCGGCTCAGGGTCAGGGTCAGGGTGCTGGCAAGGGCACCAACCCGGCACAGAACCAGCAGCGGCCTGTGGCGAAGGCGGCTCCCACGGATAGGCAGCGCGCGAGGCGTGCCGACTACGACTCTCAGTACCAGTACGACAGCTACAAGGCCGGTGGTGACGCGTACTCTGGTTCTTCGGGCAAGGTCGACGGTGGTAGCGCCATCAACAACGTCGATAGCTACGACCGCCTTCACCAACGCCGCAGCGTCCAGTAAGTGCATGGCTCGCTACAATTGGGACAGACACTAACGACTATTTCAGACGTTGGCGGTGACGCGGACCGGTCTTACAGCGGTTTCGCCTTCGGTGGTAACGGCTACGGCAAGGGACCCGGTGGCGACGCCTACACCGGTAACTCCGGCACCGCCGAGGGTGGTTCGATTGTGAACACGAACGACGGCGACTTCGGCTATGACGACCGCTACGACCGCTACAACCACAACAAGTACAACCAGCAGGTCGGCGACGGCGTGGCAGTTGCCAACACCAACGCCGCGGGCAGCAGTGAGTCCCTCGGCTGCGCGTTTTGATGTCTCCATCTCACTCCGTCACCTAGATATTGGTGGCACCGGTGGCTTCTCCGAGAGCGGTACCGCTGTTGGCGGTGATGCCGACTACAAGGAGTACGACAGCGGCAACTACTACTACAACAACCGCCACAACGACGGCTACGGCGACCGCTACAGCGAGGAGGACAGGCCCTACGTCAACGATGGCCACGATCAGTGAACGGCCCTTACGGCCTCAAGAAGCGTGCGGAGGACAAGTACGCCGCGGGTGGTTCCGCCTACTCTGGTTCGACCGACGATGTCAACGGCGGTTACATTGCCAACAAGGTCAGCTCGGAGGACACCCTCACCAACACCGGCGCCAGTACGTACCGCCCACCTGTAGTGCGCGATGTGAAGCTGACGCACGGTCGGCAGACACCGGTGGTGCCGCAGGTGGTACTTACTCTGGTGACGCCTACGGCGGTAAGGGGTACGGGTACGGCCCTGGCGGTAATGCCTACACCGGTTACTCCGGCAATGCCGCCGGCGGTACTGTCTACAACGAAGCAGGGATGATCACGAACAACCCCGCCGCCGTAGGAGGCGCTGGCTCTAGTACGCACTGTCCTTCCTCCAAATATGCAGCGCTGACCTCTATTACAGACCTGGCGGGTGACGGTGGCTACAGCGTCACCGGTGACGCCGTCGGTGGCCCTGCTGGCTACAAGTACTACCAGGACAGGAAGTAGAGGGTTTGTCGCAGAGGATGACATGGTGTATCGTGATCGGTACCATTGGGATCAGCATATTCTACAGCCTATATACCCACATTCGTTAATCCATGCATCTCGGGCATGACATACACAGTTTGCGCAGCGACCCAAACTCTTCCCACTAGCTCTCATCTCTCGGAAAAGTCCAACCTCGCTGCAGTCTGCCGGCCAATGCGCCCACAGGACCCGAGAGGCCACCTTGACTCTTGAAGCTTTCGAGGAAGTTTTTGATCAGCGTGTAGTCGGCCCCGGCGCTCTCGTCGTCATCCGCGGGTTCTAACAGCTCGTCAACCTCGGCTTGCATCGCCGCTTCGATGTCGATGTCATCCTCGTTTGACTCTGTCACTTTGCTTTTGCCTCGGGATCCGGAGGATCGGCAGGCATTCTGCTCAGCGCGTGGTCGTCCCTGCGATCGGGCCAATTCGGCATCCACAGCCTTCATTACCGCTTCGAATGAGTCCAGAGGATTAGCAGCGTCGGACTGCGGCACCTCGGTGTGTGGGGCGGCGGAGCGTAACTCCTTTGGAATGTTTCGCTCCTGCCCTCGACAGTGACCCGATTGGGCACAAACGCTACAAGGTGTCAGTGTACACCATAATGCAATGGAGAATGACGCTCACCGCCTCGTTCATCTCTCTCCTTCAATATGGAGTCCCACTGATCATCCGAGACACCAAGAGCCTGACGAGCGAACTCAATGAATTCGTCCGTCTCTTCCGTCATGTCTATTTCGATTTCACCGACGATCTGAGGCCGTCCTTCCTCGTCTTCCTCCTCATCTGCCGGCACTTCCTCATCCGTTTCGTCGTCGGAGTCGACGCCATCAAAGTGGTCGCGTGGGAGAATGGGAGGCCTGACTGGGCGGTTTTGTGTGATGGGCGAGGCATTCGTATCAAGTGCATCGTGCACTTCGGTTTTGAGGGTGACTGGTGCGACGCGTTGAGAGTTGCTGTGGAATGAAGCGGGCATTGCACCATATTCTGAAGGGTCGAGCGCGGGAACCAGTTTGTCCATCGCGGCTTGGCGTGCGGCACGCTGTTCGTCTGTGAGAGTCCGAGCAGCCATACGCGCGGAGGGCTCGTCTTCGTCCATGTCGGACTCGTCGCCGTCGCCGTCGCCGTCACCGTCGTCACCGCCGAGGAAACCTTCGTCGTCGTCGTCACTGTCTCCGTCCTCTGACGACGCTTCGCTAGTTGGGTGATGAGAGACGCGTGGGCCAGAGCGGGTTCAGGGGGCGCAACTCACTCTGCGAAGCGGGCGCCGTCGAGGTCGCCCTTGCGTTCGACGAAATCCTCCACCTTTTTGGCCAGGTCCCGGAGGCGTTCAGCTTGGGCTTTCGCGACGCGGTCCTCGGCGTCCGCGCCGTCAACATCCATGCCGTCGGCCCTCGCCCTGCCTTTGCCCTTGTCGACGCCCATGGTCTTCTCGAGCATCGTGTCGAAGTCGGAGGCGTCGACATTGAGCCAGTCGTCGGGGTCTTCTGCCTCGGACGTGAAGCCGCGGTCGTCGGTGTGGTCGTTGAGTGCTGATTGGACGGTAGTCGCGAAGGAGGGGCGCGTCGCATCGCTAGTGGATCGAGGCGTGAGCTGTATCTCCAAAGCACGTAAGATGAACAATCTACTCGTCACGGCGCGCGGCCACGAAGGCTGCAGCGGCCTGGGTTTCCAGAGTGGTCCAGAGCTGAGAGCCTTCCGCTTCGTCCTTGAAGTAGCCGGCGACTGCAGGCGTTGGATGTACTGGGTGTATTCCGGGTTTCGGCGCAGGTTGTCTTTGAGTGCGTCCGCCTGCGGGATCGTCAGGATACTGCTCTGTCGGGTCTCGCTGGCTGTGACGTACCGATGAGGAGGTACCGTCAAGGTTCGTGGACATCGCCTCCTTTCGGCTCTTGCTCTCCTGGAATAGCATCTCGAAGCCGCAAGCCTGGAGGCATGTTCAGTCGAAATGCAGGGACATCTAGGAAGGGGAGGCCCTTACTATTTTCATACCAACGTCCTTCCATCGCCATTCTTGAGACCCTCTCGCTCTGCCACCGGCCAAAGACCTTCGGGGGATGAAACTTCTGTCCTTGGAGCTGGGCATAAGCCGTACGCGACATCTTGACGGACGCGAGGACAGCTGGCTCTGGAGAAAATCGCGACATCTTCTGCGCCGCCTGAGAGGAATTAGGTATGGATGAGAAGTATCGGCACATGGAACGCATACCCTGAGTTGGAGTCCATCACGAGTGTAGAACGCTTCGACCGCCTTTTGCACCAGTAACGGGTTAACTGTGAGGGCTTTTGCTACATCCACGGGGAGGCACGCCTTGGCGACGTGCATGTGTTGGCGCGAGGCTGCAGGGTACCTGGAATGAGCCATAAATCAATTGTTATACTTGCTTTTCATGGACTTGTGAGCAGTACTCACCCCGCGATGCGCTTCCAGACGGCTGCTTGTACATTCTCCGGCGCGAATGTATCCACCAGCGGGTCGCGGACGAGTCGTATCGCATCGGCCGCAGTGATAGAATCTGACTCCTTTCCATCCACACCGTTCTCTTCGTCGCTGTCCTCGCGAGAGTCGTACTTTTTACGGCGCGTTTTGCCAGACGGTGGGGAGACGTGTGAAAGAGGCACAAGATGAAGGCGGAGCTATGGATCCAGACCTAAATAGTTCTCTCAGCGCGAGCTGGGGAGTCGCAGGGGGCATACTCACCCTGTTCTCAGCATTCGTCGGGGTCACCCACGACGGTAGCTCTTCCGCCGCCTCAATGAGCAGAAATTCGCCGTCCGAGTCAAAGATGCTGCGATACGTCTCAGACACCGGCCATGCAGGAAGTTGATCGGAGACTCACCTGACAACAAGATCCCACTGTTTGCTGAGCTCCCTCAGGAGCCATACCGTGCACCATTCGTCGTCGATGCAGTCCCCCACTCTCATCCGGCCCTCGAGAACCCATACGTCCTGGTTTCCCTCGGGGTCGGCCGCAACCTTGAGCTCGAACGCGTCTCTGTGCCAGATGTGACTAGGAAGCAGAATTTCGGCATGTTCTGTGAGCAGCGCTGCAAGGGCGGTGGCGGAAACTCGATCGGTCTGGTCTGGAGGAAGGTAGAGTGTGTACTGAAGGGCGTCCTCAGAGATGGAAGGCGGCCGGTTGAAGATGTCGTTTACTGAGAGCATGAGTGTTCGAGCAGACAGCAAGCCAGATGCAAAGCTGGGAAAGGCGCGATATCTGTGTCTGGATCACGGCCAGAGAGAAACAAGCGGGGAATCTCATCGAGATCCCCAAACGCGTCATAGATCGGTCACGTGGTGAGACGGACCTGCCTTTACTGGACGGGTGGGCGCACCGAGACTGCCGACGGGGTCGACCTCGACGACACAACCCCTCCTCCCACCTCCGTTGCGTTCGACCATGGCCCAGGCAGAGCGGACGTATCTGGCGGTAATCGGTGATGAGGTACGTGCTCGCTTCTGCCATTTGTATGTCTGCTGAGTTCTGTAGGACTCCGTGACTGGTCTCCTTCTAGCCGGCATAGGCAATGTCGGTCGGGACCAGAAGAAGAACTTCCTGATTGTGGATTCAAGTGCGTCTCGTACTTCATATCTCACCGAAGGATTGTTGAGACCAGCGCTGCGCGGTTCATGCGCAGAGACCCAAATCCCGGTCATCGAGGCCGCTTTCGAGGACTTCACGTCGAGGAAAGACATTGCCATTCTGTTGATAAACCAACACGTACGTACTACAGTGAAATATATGCCGTGCAAGTGCACACTCCTGCCGTCTCTGCTTTAGGTGGCGGAGAAGATTCGTCCCATGGTCGACAAGTACCAGGCCGCGTTCCCCGCCCTGCTCGAAATCCCCTCCAAGGATCACCCATATGGTGCGTTTACCTTTGGGCTTCACGCGTACCACCTCCCAACGAATATCATGCTTCAGATCCCAGCAAAGACTCGGTCCTCAAGCGCGTGCAGAAGTTGTTTGGCGAATGAGCGGTATACGTCTTCGCTCCCAGCTGTCGCTCTCGGACATTTTGCATATGTATAGTAATTAGCGTCCGGTACATGTACAACGATGATACCCCTATGCGCACTGCAGTGGGATGTGAATGACATGCTGAGAGACTACCATGGCAGGAGAAGTCCCAGCAACAGGTCCCTACAGACGACGACGCGCCTACCGATGCCAGCGTACTATCGACTCTGTCTCCCGTACGCCCTCTCCTCGTTCGATAAACACTCGCTGAGGGTTCCTGGTGTTTGAATCTATGGATTTGTCAATGAGCGTGTGGTCGGTTGTATACGTGATCGAAACTCACTGGGCATGTCGATGAGCAGGTACCTGAACTCGTAATATCCCCGATCGTTCTACGGAGACCGTTAGTGATATAAACCGAGGACTAGCCCTGATGAGCACGCACCATGACAAGGTCAGCATGCACTTCACCTTCGGTGTACGCAGGGCTGCCGCGATCTCTCGACGACCCTGCTGCCCTCGTCGAACCCTTGATACCAGAGAACATCCCAGCCATCGACGACATCCATCCGCCTTCCTCCTTCAGTTTACTGTGCTCAGCGGTGGGCACGGCTTGCGGCGAGGGCTGTGCGTCTTCTGAACCGGTCAAGAACCTGAACATGCTCCTTCCCAAGTCCACGACCTGCTGCGATTTCGCTGAAGCGGTGGACACCATGTCCTCCGTCGACATCTCGCGCAGCGTGATGACCGCATCCTGCGCCTTGTGTGATATGCGCGAGAAGAAGCCTTCGTCACCGTAAGCTGCGGCCGACGAGCCTGATGCGTGCCCTTGGACGTAGAAGTTCAGGAGCATATGCTCACGGCTAGTGGAGTCGACGAAGATCTGGGATGAGACGTAATGGTTGCGGTGACGGGGACGGGCGACAGAGGGCGGATGGTTGTGGAAGACGAGGGACTCTCCAAGGTGGTGATGCACCTGCACACGGCATTAGATACACGCGACGAAATTGTAGGCATATGAACGGTTACCTGCGGAGACGCGTTTATGAGCTTGCACGCTCTGTTGTAAAGCACCGTGGGCGAGTTGGAGGAGAACATTTCGGAGGTGAGCGCGTAGCCGAGCACGAGCGTGAACCCGGCCCCAGCAAGGATGACGAGCATGTTCGTCGTTCGCGCAGTCGTCCGAACGACTGTACGCATCACAAGCTCATTAAAAATAGGCTATCCCCACAAGCAAGACATCGAACGCACCTTTGCCCGCCGCATTCAGCTCCGACCACTTCTTCTCCGGCTTCAGTTCTCCAGGTCGAGGAGGGGTGATCCCCAGCGAGAACGGCCCGGCTGAGTCTTCCCGGCGCGACGAGCGCTGAGTCTGATCGAGCGCGTTTGCGAGGAGTGACGACGCCGTGGGCTTGTTGCTGCTCGCACCTGGGTTGAGGTTCGCGTGGGTCGCATACGTGCGTGTGTGCGTTCCGAGGATGACGGTGCAGACGCGAGAGGAGGGGTTGACCGAGCACGCCCGCCGGGCCTGGTGGATTACACTCCAGGTAGAGATTCTCATCATGAGCGCATACGGCGAGTGGAGAGGCGAGTAGATGTGGGAGAGAAAGGGTGCGAGAAGGAGGAGGAAGGGATTTGCAACGGGCTTCCTCACGGACGCCGATTCGGATTCGGACGCGGGGAAGCGCCACGTGCGTCAACGCGCGTGTAATTTGCAGGCGGCAAACGCGACGCGTCGCGTCGCGTCAGCACCGGGCTCACCGCGTTGACGTTGAGAATGAGGACTGTGGTCACGTAGTCTCGATCTCAATCAGAGTACAGATAAATTCTATATTACAGCTCGTTGCAAAAGTGTATCGCGCGGGAATTCCTCGAGTGCGCCGCGTCTGGGGGGAAGTGCTAAAACAGCTCCTATATCCTTGTAGATACTAGAGATTGATCGCGAGTATCGGCTTTAGCCTTGTATCACCGTCATTCGTGACACAGTATATAGTACATCTACACCAGGTTTCGCTGCCGTACCAAGTGTGCGGATCTGGGAGCATCTGAGGTCGGGCACGAGTCGAAAGGGAGTGTTTGTTGGCGTCCGGTGTGCATTATTATAGCTGTGGTGGAGGAAGGCGCAAACCTCGGCTTAGAGCCGTAAGAAAGTGCTGAAGAATAGCGAGCATAGCAATCCCGGGCAAGAGCAAACAAGGCAGAGGGGCATGCGCGCGCGAATTGAGGATGGCGGAGGCCAGGGTGGCGTCCGCCACTGGAAGCCTGAAGATACGTCGGAAGATGCGACTCTGTCGATGTCCGCGCGTCATCAATTTTGGAACCAGCTTTGATGAAGAAAAACATAGCAGTCTACAACTCCCCAAAAAGACCCAACACAGGGACCTTAGAAGTGGATCTGTACATACTCGATCACAGACTTCTTGAGCTGCAAAGGAGTTCAGCCCATAAAAGAACCTACAGGAAATGTCATAACTTACTGGTGGGCTGATGCCATCTCCTTCGAAGTATGCTAAGACGAAGTTACGCGCCAGCCAGTCGCTCTGGACGTCACCCATGTCACGCACCACCAGCGTGCGTTGTTCTTTTGACGACGGGGAGGTGATAAGAATGTCCAAAGGAGAGTGCTTGGCAAGAGGGGTGTTCGGGAACATCGACTTTAGTCGCCGGAGTGGGGTCTGGATGGCAAATTCCTCGTCCTTGGACAGCTCCTCCCGTCCTTTGAGGAGGTTCTGTCGTGCTACCATTGCCCGCATAAACCCATCGCGGAGATGCCCGTACGAAGTAGAGCGGGTGGGTACTGTCGACGTGTTCAGCATGCTAGACTTCACCGAGTTCTGTGGGAAACATACTGATTCGCAAGAGACATGCGCCATTGTCCACAATGAATCGAATTTTCTCTTCCGGCGACGCGTCATGAGGCATCTGTAAAGACATTCAAAGGGGTATTCTCTGACGGTATATGATTTGTCTTGCCTCCTTGAGCTTAGGATTCGCCAGGTCCGTGTAAAAGCCAATGGAGTAGACCTGGATCCCCAGGAAAGACACGGTCCGAACGCCTACACCTATCAGAGAGAACTGCAGCAGGGGTGTCTTCGACTGGACCACGAGCTTCGTGGGGAACGCGATCTTACTCGCGGGATCAACTGCAGAGCAAGTGAGCCGACGTGAACGTACTCTGCATGGTGTCCTTACAGACCACGAGTGTCCTCTCCAGGTCCAGGGGGCGCATCAAGATAGATAGTAGACGATAACGTCAAAGCAGCTGCCGCCGCAATAGCAGTTCCCCAGAACAAAGCAGTTGTATGGGATCGACGTTGAACCAAAGTCCTGAAAGCGGAGTTGGGCTGGTGGGACAGACGAGACGGAGCAGAGGCAGCAAAGGAGCGACAGCCGCGCTGTGCGCTACGCAGAAGGGTTGGGTGAAGCCAGCTCATAGGGAGAGTCTGTTGAGTTGAGAGTGAGAGCAAGGGCTGGGTGTGGCCACTCGACGCGCTCCAAGCGCCCCGGGATACACGTGATAGCAAACACGGACATATCGGGCGTCTAAGTGCGCCTGAGAGGACGCGTCGCCCTTCCGCGCGCTCTCAGCGCTCAGCCACCGTCCCCGTCCTGACTGTGCAGGGGCCTGTACGCGTCACCCAGAGCCTCGTAAGCCTCTCCCAAAGACATATAATCCCTTTGGTAGGTACGCACTCACATCCCCCTTCGCGCCTTTTGACCTCGCTCGAAATATGCTTCCTTCCCTGACTCCCTCATCCCAGGCCCCAAACCTTGGTGCCATCTCCACCTCTCACTTCGCCAGCCTCCTCGGGATGGACGAAGACGACATCTCTGTCCCGGACTCGCCCGCTTCGGAGTTCGGCACTACCACCCCAGATGCTCTCGAGAAGCAGCGCGCCTCTCTTCAAACCTACCTCGATGCACTGCCGTACGAGTGCGAAGGGCCGGAGGAGATGCAGGCTAAGCTCGAGGTCATCGTTGGCCGCATCTGCGTTTGCGCGGAGACGAAGAACTGGCTCGTGCTGACGACCTGGGACGGAATGCTTCAATGGTACGCCTCTCGTTCACACAGGATTCCGTGTCGCGTGATTGAGTGCGTCCATGCTCGCAGCTGGCTTCTCATGCGCTACCCGATGCCCAAGTCCACTCGCGCAAAGCTCACTCGGCTATACTATGAACTCTGCCTCGTTCCTGGTATTGAGCCGCGCGTCATGCGCAGCTGGGCGGATATGCTTTCACGCCTCATCTGCAACAAGCCAGACAGCCGTCGCAAACTCGACGCAAACGACCTCCAACTGCCCTGGCGGCCGATCTGGAGGGTGCTGCAGAAGGAACTATGGCCGAAGAAGAGGATGCACGACTCCTCGTATGTGGCATATCATCGTCATGACCAATTCGTCCCCTCACATGTACCGTAGACGAAATGTGGTGAACATCCTGCTGTTCGTCGCGGAGCAATGCAAGCGGTACTACCTTGCTAACGAGATCCCTGACATGATTGCTACCTTCTTGCCCATGCTCACCAAAGACGTGCGTTGTTTCTCCCGCCACTCGCAATACCCGTCAACTCACAATGCCTATGCAGAACATCTTGACTATGGTGCCGGTAGTGACGTCATTCCTACCACCAACGCACCCCCACCTTTACCTTCCACTAGTATTCAAGCTTTGGGAGGCCTTCAACTCATCTGTGATAGACGACAGGTTCATCGAGCTCTGCGGAGACCTTGCCGAGGAGCATATCGTCGGCGAGTGCGGAGACATGGGACCAGAAGCAGCCGCCGAGTGGAAAACGGTAGGAATGTGGTCCGAGGCTGAGTGGATATTCCTTACAGCGAAAGCTTTGGGCTCTATGAGTGCGTCATTTATTCAAGGCGTCTCAGTACGTTCTGACGCGCCCAATTATTCCAGACGTTCCTGTGGGTGCCACACGAGTGAGTCGGAAAGTAGAAATGCCGCTGTACGTGTCGAAATTTATGCTGCCGACCAGGGGGCGAGCACGACTGCCGGACACGCGGACACAATGGCCGACAAGCAGTCTCTGCGGATCAAGAAACTGATTAATAGAAGCAGTAAGCCACGCCTGAATCTATCAGAGGTCCCTGACGTATTGGTGGCGCATTGACAGGTGCACTTGCGAAGCTAATCGTCTACTCGTTATCTCTTGACGGCCCTATTCGGTCCGACACAGCCAGCACTCCTGGATCGTCTTCTTCCGAAGGTTATATGGCGGGCTCACGGGCGCTGGACTCGCTCGACAAGCTTGTCACGAGTGTCGAGTCCTTCTTCCACCCGTCCAACTATGGGATCTGGAGCTTGAACGTTCGTCAGATCGTTACATTTCTATTTGCTGTCATTGAACAATAGTCTAGCTCACCCATTTCGTTCAACGTCTCATGGCTGAGTTCTCGAAGAGGTGGAAAGACGAACAGCTACCCAACTGCAAGACGCCTGTTGTACGTTTATCGCTCCAAAACAGCCATAATAGACCTAACTCAGTCTTCTGCAGACCAGGCGTCTTACTCCCGAAATTCGGCGCAATTTCATTCTCACACTGCGCACTCCGGTGCTGCTCTCCATGTTCTCGAAAGACCCATTCACCATTAGCTACTCCCAGGCTGCAATGCGCTCGATGGCTCTCTTGGAGCCCAATCTCATCATGCCTGAGCTCTTGGAGAGAGCTTACAGTGGCCTTGAAGTCATCAATGAAACTCATCGTACCACAGCTGTGATGACTATGCTATCTGCGGTATCCCTACCGTTGGTAACTGAACGCCTCTATCTAGGCGGCCAAAAGCATGTTGTGCCCCTGTTGGAGTTGTGCATCCCTGGAATCGACCTGGTAAGCTTCCTTTGATCCGGCTGGAACACTCTATTTATATTCTTCCCCAGAACGATCCTGTCAAGACGATATGCGCCACGATGTTCATCTCTTCAGTGGTACAGCATATTAAGATCGCCGACGTCTCGATGCACCAAGTCGGCGTTGACCTCTCCAGCGATGCCCCAGCAGAAGATATGATGGACCTCGATTCGCCCAGTTCCCTGAAGGTGTCGACTCCCTTTGATCCCCACCCTGAGCCGAGAGGAAGAGCGCGCGCTCACTCGCGAGAGCACCTCCGGGTTCGCCGACTGGGTCACCTCGCTCTTCCGCCGGGTCCTAGCCCTGTTCGAGAACTTGCCCGAAGAAGGTGGCAAGAAGGGCACGACCGGAGGCAAGATGGAAGAGGCGTCCTCAAGGCCATTAAGGGCGCCCTGGACACTGTCTGCATGCACCTCTCGGACGCGCTCTTCGACCTCGTCTTGAAGCTCGTCTTTGACTACGCCAGCACCAACGCGAAGTCGAACGCGGTCCGGGCGTTCGGACAGCTCGTGTCGTGTCTCGCCCGCGCTCGCCCGGAGAAGACGGCCGACAAGTTTCTGCCGTTCTGCGCGATGCAGATCCAGGAGGAGCTGAAGCACGGCGCGTCGAGCATTCGCACCACGTCTACGCACGAGGCGGTCCCGTCGGATACGACCTTGCACTGGAGTAAGTTGCCTGGTGTCCTCCAAAACCCCTTCTTCTGACAAGCCATAGATCTATCCATCCTTCGGGGTTGCTTTGGTTATGGCGGGAGCACTGTGAGCGCATTTCACTTGGTGCACAGGCTTGAGGCTGACAGCCCCATAGATTCTCAAGTACAAGGACCAGATGCTCAGTCTCATCAATCTACTCGTCGAGAAGACAAAGAGTGAGCGCGGGTACACCGGAACGGGTCGTCTGATCAACCGCGTCGTGCACTCTGCTGGCATTATTTACACCCAAAACTCCCGGTTCGCCAACCCCGACGAGTGGGATTCGCCAGGTATGTTTCACAGTATAGTGGGACTGACCCGGTCACTCATGTTCGTCCCGTAGAGTTCAACCAGAATCTCACTACTCAGTGGGGCAAGACGTATGAAACCGAGGAGGTCGACGTAACCTGGCATGGTAGATGTTATGTTTCTTCGGCTTAGAATGTTGCTTACCTGGTTGCAGTTCCAACAAGGAGGAAATTGAGTTCGTCCTCGAGGTCATGGACAAGGTCGCGGCTCCGGCTCTTGACAAGGTGGAGGGTCTTCTTGAGACCGTCAGCAAGTGGGACAGTGTTGCTCGCAACGACTTCTGCCGGTCCGTCGCGATCGCACCCCGGTCGCATACACTGAGCTCATGTGCCTTCTGCTCCAGATACCTCACGCTGCACGCTCCCTTTGGGGCAGTTTGCCAACCTTCCTCCTGATGGGCGAGAAGGACGTCGTGAATCCTTGTCTGAACGATGAGATCGAGATTCCCGAGCTCCTCGTCGCCCCTCTTGAGGTCAAGGCGGGCTTCACCCTCTCCGACTCTAGCGACCCGCAGTACAAGCGCGCGATGGCACACCGCACACACTACGGGAAGCTGATTCACCGTGCATCGAACTTGCTCAGGAATCAGACCCAGGGTGAAGATCACATTGACGCCGTCATTGGAGTGTCACGCGCCATCGACGTCTACTTGCTCGAATACGCGATGACCAGGAGCAATTTCGAGAGTCTGACCAAGTCCTATCGGCAGGCGCGCGAGTGAGTTTATCGCGTCATGAATTATATTCACTAGGCACTGACGCTTTCCTCAGCGCAATACGTGCATGGCCCAAGCAGAAGGACAATGGTCGCGTCGTCTTCTTGAAACGGGCGCAGGTGTACAATGCCGGCCGGCTCTACATGCACGCGTTGTACCGTCGCAGGGATGCGCTGGATGACGAGCTTCTCCAGGACTTGATGAGCTGTCGCTGTCTCCGTACACCCGTGTGCGCCGGCACGCTCAGGCCATCCTTCACAACGCATGTGGTGTGCGTATGCCGCGTTTATGGGGAATATTACATACTGACCGTCCATCTAGTACTTCGTGCGATCAACGAGGTTCACCCTCCCATACCTCTTCCGTGCGCTCGAGAAGAAAGCCGACCCGGATCGCATGAAGGGTGCGCTATACGTGATGTGGAACAAGGGGACGGCTGCGTATGCTCTTGCGGGTGAGTCCGATACCCATTTGCACGCTCTTAGTTCACGGGCTGATTTCTCGTCGGCCAGATATCCACTCCATGGACAGTACCTGGTGTCGTTGCTGGAATGCCAGCACCAAGAGAAGGTAGTTTCGACAAGTCATGTATCATGAACCAGACTAAAGCCTTAACTTGTGCAGCCATCGGTTCAGAAGCTTGTCGGAAGCGTTGCTCAGGACGCGCTTGCCTACCTCAACGAGGAGTCATGCCATACAGATGCTTTCACCGAGGACATTCCCGGCGTGCTGCAGCTTTGGAGGACGTCAAGCGAGAGTTCTCTGACCTATTGTCAATCAAGCGATCCTTGCAGCCGCTCTGGGGAAATGCAAGGCACGAGTCGACATCAAGAACCAGCGCTATGAAGAAACGGTCCGTACGTTCATCAAGAATTTGGTCTTGCCGCTCACCTCTGTATCAGGTCAACATAATCCTTGGCGTTGCTGAGCGACCGACAACACATGTGAGCTCCATCGTCACCTTCATTTTTTCTGATACTCAACAATCGCAGTGGCGATACGTCCAATTTGCGATCCGCTTCTTGTACGGCCTGTTGCGGAGAGATGCCACGCCACCTCCCGCACTGGCTGCCTTCTTCCTCAAGCAGTGTATTAGCCCTCATTCCACCATCCGAGTCACCGCCCAAAAGTAGGTGACATGCGTTTCTTTGTTACGCACCACTGACCAGTTGTCTCACCAGGGCCGTCGTGAAGCTTTGCGCCCATATCAAGATCCGTACGTTCTCTGAGTCGAGCGAGCAGCTGTGGTTGGATGAGTGGCGGAACCCGTTGCGCCGGGACATACCTGTTGGGGACCCTGTCGAGTTCTTGCGGCGTCACGGACAGCCCGGATATCCGGCCGGGCAAGCCGGGTAGGTTTTTGTTTTAACAGTTTCGGCGGCGTCTGACCATCTCTAAACAGCGATGTCCTCGTGGACAAATTTGGCACGGGCTTCATTGTGTGGACTCCGACCGTGAAAGCCTACCAAGCGGTCCCTGAGGGTCCTTCTGCCTTCGTGTGGGAGGAAGCCTCCAGACCCATCCTCCGTGCTATGAGCGAGGTGATGGACCAGGACAACTTCTTCACCGTGCTAGCCCTTCTTTGGGGCCAGGAGTCAATGAAGAACGGCACCACCCCAGAACTCAGAGCGGAGAACGTCACTTTCATGAAGTCCATCGGTACGTTCTACGCCTTGTCCGGGGGCGCGTGTGTTGACCACGATGCAGCCAAGATGTTCGAGCACGAGAAGCTGCAAACGATACTCGACACAGTCGACCCCCTTCTCGCCGACACAGACCGCTACAAGCAACGTTCGGGTGCGGAGCTGTTAGCTGGGCTGTCGAGAGGTACTGTACTGGTGTCTTTCCCTGTGACGTCATGCTGATTCCGGGCAGGGTCCAAGCATTGGCCAAAGCAGCACACCGACGCATTCTGGACATGGATCGCATCCAGGCTGAACAAGATCTATGCGCAGATGAAGCCAGACACTGTTTCGTTTTGGGAGAACTTGTTCAGTGTATGAAGTCTCACATTTCGGGGAGTTCCCCTTTAATCTGACTTATTGTAGGAGCAACTGGTAGACAGAGACCCTCGGCGAACAGAGCCTCTTGTCAAGTGGATACTGTCGCTTCCCCTGGATTTTCACGGCGACTCCGCCTTCGCCAGTAAGTAGTTTTTTGTTTCTGCATAATGAGATCTCACAGTTAGGTAGTGAGCAAGTCGTTGTCCATCTTCAACATCCTCGTCGATTGTCTTGATCTACGGTTCCTTCCCCTGGCCGATCAGTATGTTAATCTGTTCTTGGATAATGCAAACACCGGATATGCGGAGGTCAGTCCAGACTCTCACCACCACCTGAAGACTGCCGTGTGTGAAAACGACTCTACCAGATTCGATCTCAAATTGCTCAGAACATCTATGCTATCATTAACATCCAATGGCGACCAAATTACCCTTCAGCATCCGACTTCATCGCAGCATGTGCTAGCCAACCCGATCCCTTATTCGTCCGGTAAGCTATCTCCCCCGATTCGCCCTTTCATGGCGCTGACTCCGACCATAGGGATGCGCGCTACCTCGATCGCGTCTCTCAGATCGTATCGCAGCTCCCGACATGGAAAGAGGAGAGATTGCCACCGCCTCGCGTGAGCCAGTCTCAGTACGACAAGGTTGGCCTGACTTGTGCGTATTTGTGCGAGCATATCTTCTGAGCCTTTCTGATGACTACGCGCCGGACACACCAGTGCTCCAATGGGTATGGGACTTTGCACATGGTCCCCAAGCACCCTTGATTTTCCGTTACATCATTGCCATGCTGTAAGTCATGACCATTGAAAGTGACCGCAAAACTAAGTCATATGTAGCCCCGAGATCATTCGGATGTCGGAGCTCAACGACAGCTCCGAGCTGCAAACATACAGCTCTGCGGTCCTCTATGTCCTCTCCGCGGTAACCCCTCCTCCCGAGTACGTGGGTGTGATCGCGGACAACTTCATCAATGCGATCAAGTCTTCGATAGTCAGTGACTTTCTATGACCCGTTGACTCTGTCAGAATCTGACCAATCGCATCTCAGTCTTGGCGCATCCGAGTCAACGCGCTCCCTACTCTCATTGTGTTCTTCTACCGCAATTTGCTGAGCATGTCGAGTGGGCTTGTGTCGCGGCTTATGGGCGTTCTTCTGGACTGTCTGTCGGATGAAAACATCGAGGTCCGAGAGATGGCGTCCAAGATGCTTTCAGGGGTTGTGAGGTGCTCACAACGGCAGAGCATAGTTCCGTTGAAGGTGAAAGAGGCAATTGTGCTGTAATGATTATCAACTAACCTTTCACCGATTAGGATCGATTCATCAACACCTTGCGGCGGACGAAGCTGCCCAACAGACGAGACCCAGCCTACGCCGATGCTCTCCGATCACTTCACTCGGCCATTTTGGGTGTGTGCGCTTTGATCGAGAGCTTTCCCTATTCGGTCGAACCTTGGTTGCCTCCTTTAACTGAAGGTAGGATCGTGCTGTCACCCAAATGCTTACAGCTAATCTGGTTCTAAAGTCCTGGCAAATCATGCGACGGACCCGGTGCCGATCTCCACAACCATCCGAAAGTGTGCATCAGAGTTTAAGAAGGTAAGCCTCTACGTAACTCTTACAACAGCACGAGTATCTCATTTTTGTTCCGTCCCGTGTTCTTTGTAGACGCATCAGGTATGGCCTCCGGAGAACTCGTACCGGTTCCTGGCAGCTTCTGACCGACCTTGTGTAGGACACATGGCACAAGGATCAGCTCGCGTTCAACGAGGACCAGTTGCAGAGTCTATCCACCATGCTTGTCGGAACATCATACTGTGCGTTCTCTTGACGGGCTTCTAGCCGGAACTTAATGCTTCCGAGCCTAACATCTCGATCCGACAGACGCGTAACCCGATGCTATCGTCCGCTCTGTACCAGCGCTGTCCAGCCTCCCATGTACCAACTCTCCGCAGTACTCACGCGCACGCTATGTATCATATTTCATCCACGAATTCAACTCTCACGAAGCGGTCGTCACTGCTTCCCGGCAGTAGGGTTTTGCTGTGCCGTCATCGCACGCCGCTCTGCAGGCTCTCGGATGCCGAGCCCGTGTGATGTGTGTATGGAGCATCGGGAAGTCCTCGCTGCAGTGGCATGGCTTCACCAAAGCCCCGCCTTATCATCCGGTCCTCTTCAATCTTCGAGTCTCGACGCCCGTTCGTGGATTTTCGTGCTCCGCGGCCCCTGACCGGAATGACGGCACAAGATCTGCGCTGCGGCGTGCCCGTGTCCTCACGAGCGCATTATGCTCGTTCTCGTGTCCTGCCCCACCGCGGGGCGCGCAAAACGTGCATCTTGTTCTCACTGATTCAGACTTATCGATGCGAGCCCAACCTAAACTGCGCGAGGGATATTGAACCCTGTCCCTTAGTACTAGTGCGCGACTCAACTCCGCGGGGACGCCCCCTGTCCCCACTCCCGCTCATCTCATACACGTGAGATCTGTGAGCGGGCGCGGAAGGGAGTGAGATTCGCAAGCGTTGCTGACGTGCGCCGTTTCACGAGAAACGACCGTGAAGCGGCGGACGTTGAGGAACAGCTGATCCCGCCTCGCCCGCGTGGCCGTGCCAGTGCCACCCATCGTGTCCCCCTCCGCGCGCGCGCGCGGAGTCCAGGCGCACGAGTGCACTCGTACCGTACTGTCGCGAAAGACTCAAACCGGCGTGGGCCCGCGCCAGGTCGTGTCGTGTCTCTCAGGGTCGCCGCGCATACCGGACCGCGGACTGCGTCCGTCCGCAACCGCCGAGGTCCATTAGAATCGCGACCCGATCGCGCTCCTGGATCCATCTCAGGCCGCGTCCAGCTCAAAACCCTCTGCCGCCGCCCTGATGCCCGCCGCTGTGGCACGCACTCGCGCAGGAGCCCAAGCTAGAAGTACCAGGGGCGGGGGGCGCGCGGCCAGTGCGGGCGTCGAGACGCGGATTCCGCGTCGACGCGGCCCACAAGTCGGGCCCGATGACGCGCGCGCGCTGACGGGGCTGGAGTCCCGGACTTGCGCGATGCGTGCGGTCGTTTTTGGTCCGTCGTTTATTCCTTGAGCGAGCAGGCGCGCGGGCGGGGTAGCGGCTGGGCGCTGAGCGCCTAGCACGAGCAGCCGTCGCGGGAGGAGGAGGCCTGGTGAGCGAGCGCGCGTGTGCGCGCTGGACTTCCGGAACCCGAACCCGAGCCCGCGCGTGTCAACGACGTGCGTCCACCGATGCGTGCGCGCGCACGGCGGTCTTGCGAAGCTCGCCGACGACGGGGTTCCGAGGGACAATAACAAGTGCCCAGGCCCGTCGTCGCGCGCTGGACTGCCAGAAATTAGAATAAAGCGCGCCCTCCCCGTCTCGAAGCTTGCCTTTCAGCGGGGCCGTTACGCAACCCGCGCCAGGGTCGCGCGCGCGCGCGCAGGGCGTCCACGTACGTCGTCCGAGCTTGAGCCAACCTTGGTCCGCTATCTGACAGCACCCCGCGGGCGCGCGGCGCCGGTTCCCCGGTGTGTCCAATCGAGCGCACCGACGTCAGCGAGACGGCCGCGGGACGTGTGGGCGTTGGGGCGTCGAGGATGCGTGAGTGTGCAGCGCGCGCGTTATGACGTGGATCGGGGCGCGGGGGTGCGCCCTGCTCGGCTCACGGGGATGCAGGTGTGTACTCTGCAGCACCGTCGGGCCTCCGCGTTGCGGGTGAACGGTGCAAGCAGAGTTTGAGGGCACCTTTACCGCCGTGCCCGTACGTCCTACCCGCCGCTTCGCGGTCTGCGGGGGAGCGCCGCTCGGAGGACGTCTGCAGCACTCCGCCGCTGCTCTAGCGAGTCGAACCGCCGCCCGAGAAGGTGAACAAGTCTACGAAAGGCCTCATTGTCCCGTGCTCCGGCGCCCCGCGGGTGGCAGAACCATGTGCTGTACAGCACCGCGAAGGCTCTAAGGGGCACACACACAAGGTGAGCCTGAGAGCCGGGATCTACCCGGGATCTGCAGGCGCGTGATATGAGCGACGCAACTGAAAATCGTGTTCGCTGGGTGCTATGTCTTGGTGCCGCGGAGACGACTCCAGCCGTCACACGCCTTCAGTCGATTCGAGTCAGCGAGAGACGTGGTTCACGCACGAGCAGATCCGACCGCTACGTATACATGTGCGCTCGGATCATCCGCCGCTCCGTGCGCACGTGGTCCTCGCAATGGCCAGCACCCGTCTCGTAAAACATCCCGTGCGCGGTGAATCGGACGGTCCTTGATCAGGCTGCTCTGACAGTCTTGATGCGCCGGGCTGCCTTCGCAGCCGAGGAGTCAGATTGGCCGAATGGAACATGGATGTACATGTCTTACCGCAGGGCCCTCGACGCTGGTGGGTGCTTCCGCTGGTCGCGGAGGAGAAGAGTGGTTTCCGCGCCAGCCGCGAACTGAGCGCCGCGGGATCCACAGATGGCGAAGGAGCGGGCCGGAGCTCGTACCATCGACCTGCGGGTGCAGGGTCGCGGGCGGTGAAGAAGAACGGGTTCACGTACGTCCTGCAACGAGCCGTGTTTGTGTAAATTTTATCGAACGGCGTGCTCGCCGTTTGCGAGTCGAGCTCGAGGCGGATCTAAATGCCGGGGTCTGGGCCCGGCAATTGAGGATGAAACTCGAAACCGTTGGGAAGGGTCGGGTTTGCTAGTCGATTTTGAGAGCTGAATTCCCCCATGTGCGAGGTCGGACTCTGTGTACAGCTGTTTTCTGTCATAGCGATGGCCCTCGCATAAATCAGCCTGTTCCAGCGGAGCTTCGCGTGCGCCTGCAGATGCGACTCGGCAAATCTCGGCAACGTCTGTTCCAGTCTCCGACAGCGCGTACGCGACAAAGTTTTGATCGGAGATGCTGCGTGCGAAACTGGTAGACGGCTAGCCGAAGGCCTATCGTTACGAAAACAGCTGTAAATCTGAATAGCATGCCGACAGACTGGGCATGGAGTTTGGGCGATCTGGAAGGGGGCTCACCGGGGTAAGCGTCTTGCTGTATGAGTCTGAGCAAGCCCCAATCGGACATGGAATCACAACTCCGCGAAGGGGTGGCCAGCTAGCGTCGGGGCTTTGACACGACTCCGCTCCACTCATCGCTCGCGATGGATCGATAAGGTCTCGAGAAGCCTCGGCGGGTGGGAAGATAGACGTGCACGAGGCGGACTCGAGGCGGCGGCGACGTCCGACCGCGCCGCGCAAATCTGGCGGTGGCGGAGTGGCCCTGTTCAAGTCTGGCGCAGAGGCAAACTGCGGGGCAGCTGGTGCTGCGGAGATGCATGCACAACTTGTGAAGAGAGCACGAAAGATGGAGCCCCTTAGAACACAGGGCTGGACCGGAGCATGCGCGTGAGGGGGGGGAGTAAAGGCTCGCGGAGGCATATTCGGGGTGCGGCAAGCGGATAAACAGAGGGGGTGATGGCCACCCCGCGCGGCGAGCGGGGACGAATGGGCAGGGGGAGAATGCGGGGGCGACGTGAAGGACAGACTCGCATCAGCGCACGACGGAAGCGAGGCAGGATGACGACGGCGCTCGCACGGCGCTCGACGGAGCTGTGGTCGATAGAACCGGCACGTGGGCGGACGTAAGGTGGAGGAAGGACGCGTGACCAGGCGCCGTCTGGTTTCGCGGTGCTGGCGGTGGCGGAGGTCAGAGCACGGACCGCGGTGGGTGGGGCGATGCGCGGAAAAGGCAATCATTGTTATCACCAGGAGGAGGCGAGGCGCGCGAGAGGAGAGCTGAGGGGATGACGCGCGGTGCGGACGCCGCCCTCGCTCGCTCACTCGCTGCACAGGCCGGCGGTGGCGGGACGCGCGACACTGCCCCACGTGGCCGGTGGGGGGCGCGATCTGCAGACGGCCTCTGCAGCTGGGGGCGGGGCGGCGGGCAATCGATGGGAGAACACGAGCTCAGTGCGTGTGCAGCGCATTTATGCAGCCAGGCGAGGCGGCGGAGGGGAGAGCGGCAGGCGGACGCAGAGGCGGAGGGTCGGGCACGTTGCAATTGCGTTGCAATCAGACCCTGAGCTTCTTCCGTAAGGCTGGCGCAAGGCCCTCCCGCCTCGCCTCCCCTTCCGCTCCTCCCACCACCCGCCCATTCTCCTCTCTCGTCTCGGCGATCCCAGCATCTCCCCGCCATCCGCATCCCTTTCACTCTATCTATCCACCATCTCCCCAATCCATCACGACCCCCGACGCCGCTTTTCCACTTGTTTATACCTTTCCCCTCTTCCTATCCTGCCACCTTGCTGTCTTTCCGCTCTCCCGCGGTCCGACCCAAGGCTGCAGCCCTTGACTACACCCCCGCGGCGCACGATCCACGTCTTCAATCGCTCACGCAAATCAAGCCCCGACGACCCTGTTTACCCACCAACATCTAACCTCCCCCCGTCTCCCAGGTTATTCTTAATTCGTAAGCACACGCCCCTTCCGCCTTCTTATAATCTCCTCACCCTCCTTTCCTCCCTCCCCTCCTGACTCTCGTCCTGGCGCCCATCATGTACGAAACAGTCACGACCACATACATCGTCCCACCGCACTTTTCTCCTCTCCACTTTGGCGTCCCAATCATCAAAAAACCAGTCCCTCGGCCTCGCCCCCCATACATGCTGCCGTCTACAATGACTGCTCGTCGCACCCCCAACCCCACTATCACCAAGGGTCCGTATCCATCCTTCGTTTACTTTTCTCCCCTTTGCTCCCAGCTCAAGCCCGTCTCCCATCCAGACACAAACGGCCCCGGCCACTGGCGCCTCGACTCCAACGGCGCCATCGTCGACAGTGGCGACTGGGAGCTCGCAGACGATCTCAGCAAGCTCCAGATTGGTGGCGATGGTGCCGAGGCCCAGGTCAGTCTCTTTTTTGTTGACTGCGCAACTCAGCGTCTGCGCTTCCGTCTCTGGGGATATTTCCCCCCCGGGCTTGGACCCGCAAGCCCGTCCTCGTCCCACCGAGCTCACACATCAGCCCAGAACTCCATAGGCCTCGTCTCGCACTCTCGCGAGTCCTCTGCCGACACCACTGGTTCCCAAGGCTCCGCGATGTCGTCGGGAAGCCAAAACCTACGCGCCCCTCCTGTCACCCCACTCAAAGTAGGCGCCGTTGGCGAATCCCGGAACCGCCCACACTCGTACAGCGGCGGTCTGTCAAGTACTGATCTCGTTCGCCTGCAACAGGCGGGTGGAAGTCCCGGAAACACCGATGCATGGTCCTCCCCCCATGGCACCCCCGAGAGGCAAGCCCAGCAGGAGCAGCCCACGTATCCTTCCCTTCTGGCGTCTCACAACGGCTCCGTACCGCGCCTGCCAGAGGCCAATTCTCTCACGCGTTCGCAGGAAGACCTCTCGGGAGACGCCCAAGGGCAGCAGCGCCTGTTCAACGGACCTCATGGCGCTCCCATGCCGCCCAATGGTGCTCCGCCAGCGTTCGTTCATGGCAGGCCGCCCAATGTCGCCACCAACGTCCCTTACCGCCAGCCGCCTCCTCGTGCTGGCTTTAACCCCGCGATCGCTCCGGTCGTTCCCAGCCCGACCAACTTTGGGGGCTACCCGGCCCCCGTGCATCCCGGAGGGATGCCCTTGGCGAACCCGCAGCAGGATCTGTACAGCATGATGCTGCCCACGCCCCCTCTCGACAACCCTACCATGGCACGTCTTCAGCAGCAGTCTGGCGTCTTCCAGCGTACTCACCAGCATTCTGCTTCGGACCCTGCTTCCCTTCGTGACCCTGCCACCATCGCGCTGCTGAACAATGTGTTCGCTGCCGGACAGATGTACCCGCCCACAATGGCGCCCCCCGCACTGAATATGTTCCAGAACCAGTTCTACGGCGGCCCCGGCGCCGAGCCCTACCCCTCGCCAGAGATGGCTGCCCAGATGATGGCTCAGCTCCAGGCGCAGTACACGGGCCCGTATGGCGTCCCAATGGGTCCGCAGGGCATAGCGATCCACCACACGGGCGGTTCTCACTCGGGAACAGCGACGGGCAACGGTCCTAGCGCGAACAACCGCAAACTCGGGCTGTACAAGACGGAGCTCTGCAGGAGCTGGGAGGAGAAGGGCTCTTGTCGGTACGGCCAAAAGTGCCAGTTTGCGCACGGTGAAGACGAGCTGCGCAAGGTACAGCGACACCCTAAAGTCCGTAACTTCATTTTGGCGCCCGGCGTCTCACCACCCTTGTGGCATGTGCTCACGCTCCTATTTTTCTAGTACAAGACGGAGATCTGCAGGGTCAGTGTTCTTACGAGTCCAGCGCACAGATCTAAACTAATGTTGGACACACTGCGTAGACGTTCTGGGTTTCTGGCTCGTGCCCGTACGGCAAGCGGTGCTGCTTCATCCACACCGAGCTGCCCGCGAACGGCGGACCTCCGGGTGCCGATGGCGCTATCCCACCAGGCAACCTCAGCGGGCGTGAACGCTCTTCGTCAACGAACAGTGACCCGAACGAGGTGTCGACTTCGCTCCTCGCCCGCATCACAGCGAAGCGCTCGCAGGAAACCACCATGCACTCCAACTCTGGCAGCACGAGCACGACTCCGCCTTCAGCCGGATTCCAGGGTATGCCCGTCAATTCTGGTGGCGGCGGCGGCAGGCCAGAGGCTCTGCGCGTGAACACCAACGTGTCCGACGTACCGCTTGCGAAGCAGAACAAGTCGGCATACCCCACGTTCGCGAACGTGCACAACGGCATCCTCATGTCCGCCAACGACGAGCCCATCGCCCGTTCACCTGGTCCTGTGACCGCTGGCCCTGACTTTGGGCGTCACGCCAGCTCGAGGCTGGACATTGTCGGCTCCCAGGTATGTCTTCGCTTTCATGCCGTGCCGTGTCGCGCCGCCATGCGAAATTGCGCGCGCGACATGTGTGGGAAGTGGAACAAGCGCTGATTGAACTTTGTTTTCAGCGTGGTGGCCCGAAGACGGCCGTGAACCCGAATGTGCGCCATTCGTTCAACGGCAGCGAGATGGGTCTGGACCTCTCGTCGCTTGCGAACACGCCGACGACAGCCAACTCGGCGACGCCGGTGCAGAGCCAGCCGCCGACGCACTCGCAGAACGCGTCGCCAGAGCCTCAGCGGGTGTCCCGGATCAACGGCCACGTGCGCTCCGGCTCTGCGGGCAACTGGGGAGCGCGACCCGCGCGGCGAGTCATTTGACCGCGTACCCGTTGTCGTCCATTCCCGGCGGGGAGCTGAAGACAACTCGCCCTGGGCGGACTACAACGTCAACCAGGCGCGGCTCGCGGAGAAAAACTGGGCGTAGAGCGTGGCCCACGTCTCGATGTGTTTCAGCCTCTCCGGCTTCCAGCAAGCTGCCTCTAGATGTGGTCTAGGACATGACATGCCGCTATCCGTCCTGCTCTCCTCTCGTCTCTATCGTCTCTCATATCTCTTTCCCCCTGTACGTTTGTCCACCCCTTCACGTTTGCGATCCGGCCATCACAATCCAACAAGTACCCCAAAGCAACGAAATAACATTCACGACATGCGCGTCCCTGTAACTCGTTACTCGTTTCTTATCCTTGCTTATGTTCTGTACAGTCTTCTTTGTTTTCTCCCCTCTCCCTCTCCTCTGTCCAAACACCCCCTGTCTCGTCCGTTGCTCAGCCTCGTCCTCCGCTCATCTCGTCGACGCAAGTTTGACTTATTCTCTCTCTTGACACCCGGATAGCTCACTCACGTCTCCCTCACCCCATTCTCCGCATCCCCTTCCCCCTCCCCCCTCGCCTCATACTTCCCGTCACCCTCCTCCCACGCCCTCCCAGTTTGCTCGTCGTCCGTCCATCCAACCATCCCATCGTTGTGGTCTGCACAATATCTTATGACATTAATACATCACGCTTATGCCTCCCCCTCGTCCCACGCCCTCTTCGTGCGTGCGTTCCATACTCGACCGTGCTTGCGCCGCGTGCCCGTGTGAAGCGATTGGGTCCGAGGCCCTATTGATCTCATGCACCGTTGACGACCAGCACGGCGCTGAAGCGTACACGTCGTGTGCGTTATTGCTATTTTCCGGGCGGTTGCTGTGTGTCGTGTGCCGCCCATGCAGCGCGGCGGGGCCACCATTTTTCTGGGAGCCGTTTATAAGGTTTAAAATCCACGTGCAGTCAGAAAAGGCATTTCTGTGGGTTTCTATGGGCAAGAGAAAACCTTAATTGCCTTTCTCTCGGCTTCAATGTGGCACTAGAAAGATGGTCGCCCCGGTGTGCGGCTGCAGAGCCATCATGCGAGGACGTGAGGTTGAACTCAAAGCGTCGAATGGGTATATTTCAGCGTCACACGGGACGAGTTGGCCCGGAAATCATGGAGCAGCGTCTATATACCAGGCTTTGTGGGGCAGCCGATACGGTTATACGGTGAGGTACGGTAGACAACAGCCGAGGGGCGACGGGGCGCTGTCTGGGTGCCGGGGGTGCCGGAGTGGAACTAGTGTGGTGACTACTATGCTAGCGCGGGGCACGACACGAGGTAACAGGGGTGGGAGACAGGGACAGAACATGAACGGAAGGGTGGATGGTGACACGAATGGAGGAGCCGCGGCGCCGGATTCAGGGAGCCGTGGGCCCTCTATAGACAGAGGGAGCGCGAAGAGCGAAAAAATACCGTGGGGCGATGATACGACGACAAACACGAGGGAGAGGGGGAGTCGAGGGGGAAAGCGGATTTCCGGACGGAGCGAAGGACGCCGGGGCGGCCGCCTGAAGGCCCGCGCAACCTAGGAAGGTGGGGCGGCGAGCGGCGAAGCATCGGACGCGCTGTGTTGGGCCCTGGGTGTCGAGAGTTGAAGCTTCGAAGCCTGGAAGACGGACTACAGCCCCCTCGGTGTTTCGTGCGCAGCGCGTCCACATCGTGCTGTCGTCCATCAGAGAACACGAAAAGACAGGCCGATGGAACGACAGAACGCGCGCAAAAAGATTTCCGCCGCGACGAACGCCAGAACGAGGCCGGCCGTCGCGGGCTGGTGACCTCCCAGACGGCAGGCGACCGACGGTGTGGATCCGCGCAATGATGCCTCCTGGCCTCGGTGCCAGTCTTCTGCTCCATCAGCCGTATCGCGCACACCAGGAGAAGCGACCGGGCGAACCAAGGTGCGCGGTTCGCGGGTTCGCGTTCGAGGCTCCGACGCCGCGAGGGAAGGCTGACGAGAGCCGCTAGCGCCAGCGCCCTCGCGCCCACACAGGTGTTCAGTGCCTTGGTGTGGGATCGGGTGGGCCACGGGCAGGACGCACTCGGTCGAGCGCCGATCTGCAGCCAGGGCCACATCGGGGCCGTGGGGCCCTCGGCGAACACGAAGGGTGCGAGCGTGCCGAGCATCGTGGGTGCGGGAGAAAGATTGACAACGCCAGCCATATTGAAGGCAGAAGCGATACCGGGTAGGGCGGGTGTAGAGGTAGTTGGTGAATGGTGGGCGTGGGTGGTTGTGTAGTGGGATAACAGCGATGACGCGTTGCGGGCGCTAGCGGTGATCGGGGCGCCACCGAGCGAGCGTCGCGGCAGCGAGGCCTTGGGGCGGAATTGTGAAGGAAAAAAGGTGGGAGGGGTGGTGACAACGGAGGTCACGCAACACAGCGCGTGTATCGCGCGACCAGCGCCGGGAGCAGGTGGTAAAGGAGGATAAGGCGCGGCTCATTCGGCGGATGGGGGAAGGGAAAGAAGGGCCGCGGGGTTGTGAGAGACAGCGTTACGACACGACGCTGAGTGCGCGGAGCTCTCGACGGAAGCCCTCCATGCGGCAGACCGCATATCCGAGGTAGTTGAACTCGGGCTCGCCGTCCTGGCCTTCGATAAACTCGCGCGCCTGCACAACGCCCCAAACTGTCCACATTGCATGAGACGCCGGGCTCCATACCCGGACCTGGTCTTCCAGCTTCTGCACCGCCTGATGGTCCACCTCCTCCACCGCCGGGGACCGCGCATCCGACTGCGGGGCCGAGTGGGTGAGGTACGCGCGGTAGAAGTTCCGGCGTTCATCGAGAGAGGGATAGCGCGCAGGGTCGAGCAAGTGTGGGTTTGGTCCGTGGTAGTTCGTCGTCCACTCGTGGAAGTGATTGGCAATATCAAACGCCGCTGGGTTCGGAGAGGCGTATTCGAAGTCCACGACGATGATCTGGACAGCGCGAGCCACATGGGTTGTTCGGCAAAAATTGATTTCGCGAGCGTCGAGGGCGCCGCGTCAATGGAAAGGAAGACAATCAGCATGGTTCGTCCCCCACACGACGCAAAAACGCGGGCTTACCTGACGATGGGCCGGCTGGCCTTCCTTGAGCGTCCGCATGCGCAACAGGTTGCCGTACTGGGTGTCATTGTGGGAGAACACTCGCCTGCTGAGGCCGTCTGTCATTTCCTTCTGATCCAGCCAGCGCGTGTACAGCTCCCACTCGCGCTCGAACCTGTCCAGGTCGAGCCCCTCGCGAATCTCGGCTGGGGCAGAGGGTAACGAGAGAACCTCGCGTGCAAACGCCAGCCACGCTGGGACGTTCTTATTCACCCCGAGCTGCACTCCACGGTCTTCGGCGCCATCTGATGATTGCGCGTCGAACTCGACCGCGTCAACGTCCACGCCGTGCAGCTCCGCCATGCGGGCGCTGATGCACGAGCTCACTTCAGGGTCGCGCAGGTCGGCCGCCGTCAGTGCCACGGCATCGAAATATTCCTCCACGCGGCCGTTTTCGAATGTGCCATAAACACGAGGGCCGATGTGGTACTTAGAGGACAACACGTGGAGGATGTGCAGTTCGCGCGAGCGGTTGATGAGCGTACCGGAGGAGGGTCCGTATATGCGGAGCAGCATGGTGCGCAATCTCGGTTGCGAGGGGCAGGAGACAAAGAAAACGGCATTGGTGAGGGAGCCTGAGACCTTCTGGATGCTAACCTGCTCCGGGGTGACGTTCGGCTCGGACCATGAGGACGCGCGGAGGGTGCGGAGGACTTTCAGCAGGTCCTCGCGAAGGAAGGGGTCTTGTATCGCCTGAAAGATGAGATGAAAGCGCACTGGTCAGCATACATGGACGATTGTCGGGGGCATGGGGGCAGACCGGGGCAGATAAGTCCATTCTGTCCGCGCATGATCAGTTCGCCAGCGGGCCCTGACGGGGCCATGACTAGCAGGGCAAACGAGACTCACCGGGCCTCTAGCTTGTATGTGGCGTGGCGCAGACCCTCTACTCTGACAACATCTACCTCGCCGTCTTCGAAGGGGATGGAGAGCGAAGAGGACGAGTAGGCAGGAGAACTGCCGATCGAGGCGTTATCGGGGAAGGTTCGGGAGGAGCTGGTCGAGGACCGGCTTAGAGAGACGCCTTGGGTGGAATACGGCCGAGAGAGCGGGGACTCGGCGAGCTCTGGGCCGAGTGTGGGAGGCATGAGAGATTGAGCGGGGCGGGGAAAGTTGCTTCGCGAAGTGTGTTGAGAAGCTTTGCGAAGAAGGAGGTCCTTGAACGGGCTTTAGAGGGAAACATGCGTAAATAATGGGACGTTGGTGGTATACCAGGAGCTTGGGCCACGGCAGGGGCGGAATACGGGGCGCGAGGATGATGGCAGAGGACGAGAAAGAGGTCACACGAGCGAGGAAGGGTGGGGCGACAAAGGCAGGGCCCCCCACCTATGACTCGTGGGAATGCCATAGGCGCCTATCGCCATCGGCCACCGGTGCGGCCACGAGCCTGTTGGGCGATTACCGCGGCCTCCAAGGGCATTCACCCAGCCCAAGTACGCTCGTGAGCTCTCACCCGCCCGCCAAGTCCTGTGGAAATTGACAGCACTTCGACGCTGGCCCCCAACCGCATGCCAGCATGACTCTCCACGCCACGGTCACCTGGGCCTTTCCCCCTCCAATGCCCTTGGTATCCCCACTGCTCCGTCATCAACCGCTTCGTTCTCCTGGCCTCGAGGCTGGCGTGTCTTCTTTCATCAACCCCTGCTCCGTCTGGAAGTCGCCAGAATTCATTTTGGTCGCTCAGCCCTTGCTCTTCTGCGCCGACCTCCATCTGTCCAGCCTGTAGTCCATCTTGAGGCTTGAGCTCCGCGCTTCCGGCCCCTGTAGGCAATAATCCACCTTACTGTCTCCGAGACCCCTCCTGGCCGAGCCGCATCTGATTCTGCGCAGACAAAGTTTACACTTGTGTAACCTTGGAAGCTCGCTGGGAAGACGTCCGCACAATGGCTGACCCGCTCTCCCCGTGGAGGACACTCCCTCGCTTCCCACGTCAAGTCGTGAACGGCGTTCGCGCTAGCATGCCCAATGTCGTAAACGGAAGCGACCCCTGTACGTTCATACGACTTTTGTCCAAGCTTTGCCCGAGCCCAGAACCCTCTCGGCGACCGCTAGCTCTGCTCGCGAGCACTCGGCCTGTCGTCGGGCCCAACGCATGGCTGCTACGGCCGGTGCCTCACCGTCTGGACCTGGCTGTGGCCCTCTCGGAAGGGGGGGGGCTGGGATGCTCGCACCCACGTCATCTCGCCCACATGGCGCATCGGGGGCGCATGGGATATCGCCTAGGTCACGGCTTACGGCGCTGGGCTTCGACCGACAGCCCCGACGAGCGCCGAGGGGGCGCGTGGAGGGGCGACGGAGGACGTGGGCGCGAGCGCGTTCCCGCGGCGGGTTCGCAAAGGGCCCGAACGAGGGTGGCGCGGGACGGTGGGACGAGCAGCCGACGGCGGTGTGGGCTGCGCGCGCCGAAGGGGCAGAGGAGGAGCGAGGCGGAGAAGGCAGGCGCAGCCCATCCTTGTTCGAACCTTATCGGCCCATGCCAATCTCGATGCACTCTCAATCTCGGCGAATCGAATCGGTTCTTCCACCCCGCTCCTCCTCCCGCCTGCCCGCGACCCAGGCCCGGCGGCCCACGGCCCCTCCTCCGCCCATCATCGCCGTGCAGACCGTGCCTCCCGGTCTACTCCCCACCGCCCCCGCCTGTGCCTGCGAAGCGACGGCGTGGCGCACGCACTCGCTCGCGGCAGCACGCCCCCCTAGTTCGTCCCCGACGCTAGCAGGGTCCAAGGCCGGGTTGGGCTTAACGCGCGCTGCACCTACCAGCATCTTCCGCGGCCCTGCGTGCCGGACGAGGGGACGCGATGTCTTCCGCATCCCAACTGGCCTAATTCACCATCACGCGGCCCTCACGGACACCATCTCCTCCTCTCGACCCCCAAGGACGGCCCGCTCCCGCCCCAGGTGCAAGGCCTCGACCTCACCGGGCGCGCACTCCGGGGCGCATGGCCCCGTCCAGGACGCAGGAAGCTCTTCGCGACACCACACCGCACCACCTTCCCTTCTTCCTATCCGCGACCCGCGGCGGGCTCCTCTTCGTCCCGCCACCGCCGTCCCCGTCATGTGCCGTCCGACTCTCTGCGACCGGCGCCCCGATTGAACCCACGACCCGGATGCGAACACGGTCGAAATGACGAGCCCCCTGACGCACCCCGCGCACCCGCGCAAGAAGGCTGGCGGAGGCTTCTGCTCGGACGCGCTGCGGTCGTACGTGGCGGAAGGCGTGCATGCGGGACCGCCCCCCCCCTCACGCGCAATCACCACCTGGTCGTACGGGCCCCGCGCCCCTGCCGTGTCGACGTCTCCCGCGCGCCCGGTAGACAGGAACGAAAAAGACGAAAGGGCGCATAACTTGCGCATAACGCAGAGGATGATCCGCCGCCGCCCCGCGTACCCGTCGTGGACTCGCGCGCCATCACCGCCTGAATCGCGCGCCCCTTCCACCCCAATCTCACGCGCCCGATCGCAGCGGCAGCGCGGATCGATCACCCAGTACTAGTCCCACAGCTCCCGCCCCCCGCCCCATCAGATCGGCGTCCGCGAGGCACTCCCGCGTCCTCGAAATGAACTCGCACGACGATCCGAGAATTAAAAAAAAGATGATCGCAGGTGCTCGCCCATCCGCATCTGCCATTCGAACGCGTGCCGCTCACTAGAGTCGCTAGTCGCACCACCGCGCATCGTCTCCCAGGAACTGGCCTGACGGTGTTGCCTGGTGTTGCGCACCCACGCCCTGCGCGATCAAGACGTATGTTTCGCGTACGCGCTATACGATCGAGGGGCGCGCGCCCCCACACCGTCGCGTCGCGCGCCGTTCACATGCTAAACCTGGTCGCCGCGTCCCCGTCCACACGACACGTCGTGGTCCCCCGCGCCGCACCGCTGCAAACTGACAGGATCTGCGACCAGCGCGGCGACTCGTCACTCCGTCGCCAACGCAAATCGACGAGGAAATCCCGCGAACCGTACATATACGCGCGTTGCTTCCGTCCGCCGCGGGATGCTATAAGCGCCCGCGCCCCTTCCCCGGCGGCGGTTCTCGGGATTGTCGGTTCGGGGATTTTCGCGTCGGGCGAGTCGACGGTGTGCGATCGGGCCGTGCGCATGCCCGAGCGAAGCAGTCCCTCGTTGCTTCCCGTCGGTCGGTCGGCAGATTGTGCACGAGTGAGTGGGTGAGTGAGTGAGTTTCGCTCGTTCATTTGTGAAAGTCACAAATCGGGTCTGCCGGAGTCTGGCCCGAGTCTGCGAAACCCTCACTTCTAACTCTATCTCGGACCTTGTTCGAGCGCCGCACACACACAAACGGGGGTTGAGCTGGGTATACGGATGGGATACGCTGGGGGGCTTTTGGCTACTAGCTACTTGTTGTTGGCTACTGACTACTCGTACCGGGCTCGAGACACGGCTAGCTACGGATGTGACGACGGATGCGTGCTACGTATACAGGCTACAGGCGCGGACGAGAACTCTAATTTTCGGCGCGCGGGGCGCGGGGTGGGGCTCGCACCCAGCGGGTTCGGAATCAATAAAGATAGGTGGGGAACGCAAGTCCTGGGTCCTGAGGGCATGGTATAGGACGGGCATGGATGTCTTCGCGAGAGGGTCCGGGAGGGGAGAGAGAAGGAGAAGCGACAAGGGTCCGGTCCAGCCAGGGCTGATCTGCGTTCATGTGGGAGCCGTGCGGGGAGATAGAGGACGGGGTGCGAGAGCGAGAGCAAAGCGACAGCGACGGGGGAAGACGAGAGAAGAGATGCGAAAGGGGGGGGTCCGGGCGCCGGCGCACTTTCGCTCGAGCGTCGGTCCAGGTCGGCGCGGGAGAGGGCGTGCGCGTCCGGGGTCGCGCAGAAGACGGCCGCGCTAAGGGGCCGCCCGCCTCGAGGCGCGCTAGCCCCTTCCGGCCGCGCTCTTTTCACACTCGCCCCCCACTGCGCAGGGACGCGACCTGGGAGGGGGGCTTGTGCGCGAGTTCGAAGAGAAGGAGGGAGGGAAGGGGAAGACGGGGAGAGCGAAGCAGCGAGGGCGCGAGACCGTCAGACGGCTGCGCTCTGCGCTCCCGTGTTCCTCGTGAGCGCGCACGCGGGAAGAGCGAGCGCCGCTGCTGCCGGGGCCACCGCGTCCGCCACGCGCACCTGCGTCTGCTTTTCGACGTCCGCGTCGCCGGACTGTGATGCGCACGGCGAGGCTGGCGCAGCCGACGGACGGCAGGGCTCGTCGACGACGACCTTACGTGAGAACAACGAGATCTGGGGCAGGGCCGCGGGGGGTCAGCACGCCGTCGCCGGGAGGGACGCAGTACGTACGAGGAGCGCGCCGCCGAGACATGGGCCGCAGACAATCCAGATCGCCTGTTGTTGCGCACACAGATCAAGTCAGCTTCAGGAAGCGGGGAGGGGGGCAGGAGCGTACCTTGATCGCACCGGCGAGCGCAACGACGACCTGCGGCCACAGAGCCGGGTCCGGGCGAAGGATGTCGATGTTCTCCAGAATGGTCGTCGACTCGACGCCGGCGGGGAGCGTGAGCGCGAGGCGGCCGTTGAACACCGTGCCCGCGATGGCCTGCGAAGAGAAAAGTGGGGTGAGCCCCGTACACGAACAGCGGGAGCGAGGCACCCACCAGGCCGACGGTGGCCCCGGTGAAGCGGACGAGGAAGAACGCGCTCGTCCCCGAGGCGACGTCCTGGCGGCTGATGGCGCGGGTGAAGACCTGGTAGGGTGCGTGGAAGAGCATGCCGATGCCAATGCCGGCAATCAGTGGGAAGGCCGCGTTTACGACCGGCGAGCTCGTCTCAGACATGAGGGTCATCAGCCCTGGCGGATCATGAAGGGCGCGGTGAGAAACGCAGGGGGGCGCGGAGGGGCGGGGACTTGGATGCTCACCGAAGCCCAGAGCGCCGAGCGCGAGCCCTGCCGCGATCACGTACTGCTGGCAGACGGTGTCGCTCCGTCGTCGCTGCCAGAAGCCGATGAGCCATGCCGCTGCGAGGGAAGGCGCGTCATGATTGAGTAAGAACGTGTGAGCTGGATTGAGGCCGACTCACTCGGCATCGACGCAAGAGACGAGCCGAGGGTGTAGGGCAGCATCGCGAGCCCGGCGTCGAAGGGACGCAGCCCGTGCACGGCCTGAGAGTCGGATCAGCTGAAGATGCGCGGTGCGGGACCGAGGGACGCACCTGGAAGTAGACGGCGAGGTAGAAGGTGCCGGCGGTGAAGGCGAGGTTGTGGAGGAAGGTGACGGCGAGCGTGATCACTGTAACGACGTGAGCGAGGGCCGGAGCTTCGAGCGGGGAGCGGGGAGACGGACCGATCGTACGACACTTGAACGCGATCGGGGGGAAGAGCGCATCGCGGCCGGTGCGGACTTCGTGGAGGACTCCCAGGAGAAGGACGACGAGACCGAGGACGACGAGGGAGAGCGTGCCGGCGCTAGCCCCTGCGGAGGAAGGTCCGGTCAGCCCGCGGGGAGGCGATCACAGGCGGGAAGCACTGACAGCCGTTCTGGGTTGCGAAATTGAAGCCGATCACGATGCAGGTGCTGCCGCCCATGAAGAGCACGCTGGAGCGGGCGCGGTGCAGGGTCGGGTCAGCTGTGGGCGGGCGATGGAGCGGAGAGGGACGTACAGGCCGAGGAAGTCGAACGTGCGGAGGAAATGGCTCCAGGAGAGCTCCGCCGACCGCCCGACGTAGACGTTGCGGAGGCAAAGCCAGAGCAGGATCGCCGCGGCGAGGCAGATCGGGAGGTTCATGTAGACTGCGGCGAAGGCAATCAGCGGCGGACATGGGCGCGTGCACGGGCGGACTCACAGGCCCATCGCCAGTTGAGCGTGCCGTGGTCGTCTGCGCGGGGTGCGGGTGAGCTCAGAGCACACGGGCGGGGAGGAGGGCGGGCGCACTGCTGAAGAGACCGCCGAGGAGGGGCCCAGCGACGGCGGAGCACGCCCAAGTCACGCTCAGCGCCTGCGACCACTTGGCCTGCTTCCGGACGTCGACGATCTCTGACGTAATGGTCCAGACCAGGGAGACGATGCCTCCGCCGCCGACACCAGCGAGCGCGCGCGCGAGAATTAACCATTCCATGTTCTGCTCCACGATCGTCCCCGTCAGCGAGCGCAGAGGGCAGCCACGGGCACCGTGCGCACCTGAGCGAGCCCGCACAGCGCAGAGCCGAGCGCGAAGATGAAAATGCTGCCGTACAGCACAGTCTAGACGACCCGGGACTGTGAGACGGTGCGCGCGCGTCAACCAGTTGTCCGTGCTCACCGTGCGCCCAATGAGGTCGGAAAGTTTCCCGTAGAGGGGTTGGAACGCTGTCTGGGTGAGCATGTACGTGACCGAGACCCAGGTGTACTCCGCCTGGGTCGCGTTGAACTCGTTCGTGATCGTCGGCAGTGCCGTCGACACGATCGTCTGTCGGCCCGGTCAGCCGCGCCCCGCTGGCCGTCGCCCGGAGCTCGCACGCACCGTGTCCGTCGTCGCCAGGAAGAGCGTTAGCGCCGCCCTGCAAGCCCCGGTCCCGTCAGCGTCCGCATCGGGCTGCCCGTCGCGCGCGGGCGCGGGATCCGCGGCGCGCGACTGAATGCGCGAAACGCTACGCACCCGACGTGCGTGAGCACCAGCCGCGTCGTCGACAGCTGTGGGGCGGCCTTGCGCGCGTCGTACGCGACGAGCGTCGTGCTCGACCCGCACGGACGTGCGCCCGCGGCGGCGTGCGCCGCGAGCGGGTGGCAGGTCGCGTTGCTCGAGCGCGACAAGACGTAGGAGAGGTTGGCTTTGGACGCGTGCGGGGAAGAGCCGTCCGACACCGACGGTGTCGGAGACTCTCCGGACAGCACGCTGTCCTTGTCGTCCGAGTGCCGGGGCAGGTACGAGCCGGGTGTGTGCGCCATGGTGTGGGTGAGAGAGAGAGAGGCGGGCGCGGTCGGGTGCAGGGGGGTGCGCGGGGATGCGTCGCGGCGGAGGCTGACTGCTGACTGCTGCTCTGGACGACTGTCCTTGCGAGCCCGCGCGCGCGACTCTTATACGCACGGCCGCGCCGCTCGTCGTTGACGTGTGCACTATGTAATGCGCACGGACGGGGCACACACCCACAGACGGACGCCCCTCGCACCGCGCCCCGCGCGACGCGCGAACCGTCCCCGGATGGGGTGTGCGCGAGACGGAAAAATACTTGTGTGAACGGCAGTCGGAGGCGACCAGGACGCGCTAGATCGTTTCCGACGCTCTGTACCCCGGCGATGCGGTAAGGTAGGGCGAGGAAGGCAGATCCTGGTAGGCTTCGACAAGCCGTCCGTCGAACTGGATCTGGGCCCCAGGAACGCACGGCGCGAAGGGGGCAACGATGCCAAAGGCCTGGGGCGCGCGCGGGGGGGTGCAGCTGCGCGCGCTCCAGGATCGACTCTGCCCGGCTTCCAAGCCGTCCGCGACAGCGCGCGCGGGTGGGACGCGCGGCCACAAAGCAATTGGCTGCTGCCCGCGAGCTCGCCCCTCGTCCTGGGTTCCCCGAGCCTCCGTGGGCCCTGCAGCCTTTACGTGATCCTCGCGAGATCTCGCTAGCAGCGTGCGCAGATGCGATCTCGCGCGCCCTCAGGCGCCCTCGCGTTCGCGCTCGCTCGCGGCAAATCAGAACCGACGCCCCGCCGCGGCCCTGGGCCTCCGCCCCGCCGCCTCCGCGCGCGCGGAGGCTCTTCCTCCCAGCTCTCCACGCGTGCGAGAGAGAGAGAGAGAGAGATCGGGCGGGCTCGCGGCTGCCTGTCACGGGCACCCACCCCGGTTCGAGCGGCACGCGCTCCCGTACGTGTGCCTGGCCATGGCCATCGCGGTCGGGCGGGTGCTGCGACGTCCCCGGTGGGCTCGTGAGGCTGGTCGCGCGTAACGAAGGCCAGGGCCGCGTCTTCGCACGTCTGGGTGCAGAGGACGAGAGGCAGGCTGGATTCCAGGGGGGGTTCACTGTCCAGGGCCTGGCGGCGCGCGGGCGGCGGCGGAGGAACCTGGCCTGCATTATCGGCGGACTCGCGCGCGAGGAGCCTATCGGTTCCCCAGGGGGAGGCATATTGGTGATCGCTTGGGCATGGCGAGAGGAAGCAGGGCACGATGCCTGCGCCAGGCCTCCAAACCCGCCTTGGAAATCAGAACACCCCACACCGTCTACCACTCGCACGGAGCGCCTTCCTTCCTCTCCCGCGTAGAACTTTCCTCCTCCAAGTCCAGAGCATACGAGTCAGCCCGCGATCCGCGCACCCCGCCCGCACCCCAGAACGGCCAGAGTTCATACCGCCCGTCGGTTATGAACATAATAATCCGACACCCCCCGCGTGCCCTCGAGCTTGCACATGGCTCTCCGCGCCAATGAGCTGGATGACCTGATCAGTGGTGTATGTGCTCGTAATTAGCTCCGTGGAAACGTAGTCTATGCGATATACAGATATCCTCTCGCGGCTCCCCCCTCTCGGGACCAGAGCCAAAAACAGGGCTCAGGGCTTCTACGCCGTCGCCTTCATTTTCTTCTCCTGGTCCCGCTTCTTATGACGGTCGGTCTCGTCCTCGTCCAGGTCTGATAGCGGGCGTAGAGTGGTGCGTGGTCGGAGCATCCGCCGACATGTATAGTTCGAGCGTCGCATGGAAATCAAGAGCCGATGAGCCTTCTCAGTCCATCCAATGCACGAGATAGCCAGCCGCCGGGGTGTGTAGAGGAAGAAGTATCCGTACCGTTTGCAGGAGTCTCCGAGTCGGTCGAGGCCCGGTGGTCTGGTTTCGCTCCATCGGTAGACGTACTTCGCAGGGGCTCTTGACGTGGTTCTTGACGTGAAGGTTTAGACGGTACCCGACCCTCCACGTCATCGGCGTATTGCTCAAGGATCTCACGCTGCCGCGCCGTGAGTGTTCTGTGCAGAAACATGATCAGCGTAATGTGTCGCGCGCCGGAGGGGTGGTTGACCGACGGACCTTGGGATCTGAACCGCAAACGTCACGAACATATCGCCCTTGCTCTTCCGCACGACCGATGCGATACCGTGACCTTTGAGCACCATCTGTTCGCCAGGTTGCGTTCCCGCGGGGATGCGAACGTCTACCTCCCCGTCGAGTGTCGGCACGCGGACCCGGCCTCCCAGGAACGCGGTGTGCACAGGGATCTTCACGTCATGGTACAGATTGGCTCCTTGGCGTCTGAAGGTCTTCGACGATGCGACGTTGATACGGACGATGAGATCGCCTGAACGGCCAACGCCGCCCAACGGTGCGTCGCCGCCGCCAGGGACTTTGACGGACATACCGTCTTCCACACCTGTTGTGAGGGCCGACATCGCGAGTGAGCAACGAGCAAGAGGAGCAACATGTTGATACACGCACCCGCAGGGACGTCCACTTCCACCGTTTTCTTAACCCGGACCTGACCTACGCTCCCGCAGCTGCTGCAGCTGCTCCCCGGAGGGACCACAGCGCCTGTGCCCTGGCACGACGGACATGCGCTCTGCATCCGGAAGCCGCTGCTGACCACGAACTCGCGCACGCCGGAGCCGTGGCAGTCTCCGCACTTCGAGCGCGACGCGCCCGGCTTGAGCCCAGAGCCTTGGCAGGGCTCGCAGTTGACGATGGGGGTGACGTTGAGCGTGCGCGTCGTGCCCTTGCAAGCCTCCATGAAGCTGACTCCGACAGTGGTCTCGATGTCGCTGCCACGGACGAAGCCCTGACCGCCGCCGCCCTGCGCGTTGGCAAACGCACCAAAGAGCGAGTCGAAGAGGTCGTTGCCGGAGCGTCTGCCCGCCCGCCCGCCGAACGCCCCCGAGAAGTCCTGGAAGCCACCGCCGAAACCAAAGCCGCCGCCGAACGAACGTGCGTTCTCGTAGGCATTCGCGTCGAAGCCGGGCTGCTGGGACGTGGCGCCGTACTTGTCGTACTCGGCTCGTTTCTTGTCGTCTTTAAGGATCTGAGTAGGCAGAGTGGGCTGATGGACACGCGGGACAGGGTTCGGACGGAGGACTCACGTCATAAGCAGACTGGATCTCCACGAACTTATCTTGCGCGTCCTTGCTTGGGTTCGTGTCGGGGTGGTACTTGCGAGCGAGCTGCGAGAGGGTCAGTAGTAGTATGGAATTGTCAAAGAGGTGAACGGACCGCAAAGTAGGTCTTCTTAATTTCTGCCGCGCTCGCGCCCTTGTTCACACCCAGCACCTGGTACGGGTCTTTAGGAGTAGCTGCCCGCACCGAAGATGCGTGGAATGTCCTCTGCACACATAAGAAGAAGTGACTGGGACCACACGAATCAAACATACCGAAGGACCCCCCCTGCTGAACGAACACGTCTTCCGTTTCCCAAGACACGACGGAGGCGACTGGACGCGGGTGGAGAAAGAGCGGGCGCGTGCTACCTGAGATGCACGGGCGCCATTGATGGAGTAAAGAGAGAGAAGGTTGTGAGTAGAGAGTCGTGGAGGCATTAAGGATGGTGGAGGATAGAATAGAGCTGGCCCAGCGCGACGACGCCGGCCTGGCCGCCAGCGGCTCTGACGTGCAGCGGACCGATTTTTGGGATCACGTGAGCGGCACAGGCGCCTCGGAATTTCTGGAGGATTCGTGAAGGGCGCCGAGGGACGCGGATTAGGCAGGCGAGCATGTTCGACCTTGGACAAGGACTGACCAGGATAGACTATGCTCAGCCAGGAAGCGGGTCCCCAGTTCGACTTTGCACACGGCGCCGACGGTCCCCCGCGTTCATGATTGATTGGCAGTGACCACGGGAGGTCCAGAGGCATCTGTGCCCGGGCCTGGGGAAGGTACCATGCTAGGCCGCCACTACGATACGTTTGCCCCCTCGATCCGCGTCGTACCTCGCCCGCACGAGCACATGAGCCCAAACTGGGCGAGCGACATCCATTCGCCTAGCCCGCTCATCGCTCGGCGTTCTGATGGCCCTTCGCTCGCACTTGCTGCCCGTGCGCGAAGGCCTCCATCACCGTTCTGGACACCACGGCGGTCGGAGGTGGGCCTCCGGCGCTGCCAACTGGCTAGTCGCATCGAGATAATGTTTCACACATCCTCACCCCAATCCCTGACACTAGGCTCCAGTCCTGTGGTGCAGCGTCAATGCATATGTCGCAAGCACGGTGCACCCCCGGTCTCCATCGCTCGTCCGCAGCTGCGCCGCCGCTATTAGCGAGTAAAGGGTGCGGTGGTCGAGACCAGCAGCCAACGCTAACCCAAAGCGTAAACACAGACGGCTCCCAGCCGCATATTCCTCGGTCGCCGTGGCCTATTTGTCCGAGAGAAGGTCAGATCATCCTCACGCGATGTCAAAACGTGTGTTTGTTCCAAAACAACCGGGCGCAGGTACGGCGGCGGAACCCCTTCTCCTCGAATCATGGAGATAGGAGCGGAGCGATGAGGTAACGTTCGTGTAACACACTCACGCGGGAGGTCCTTTCGAAGAGGGCCGCGGTAGAAGCGCACTCGTTCTTCCCATGCCGCTGAGAGCGAACCTAGACAGAAGCGATCCAGCAACCGACCACGTTGTCCTCCACCAAGACTCTGGCCCGGCAGACTATCGACAGAAGGGTGGCTCGACTGAGCACGAGGCGCCCCTTCGATCGTTGGTGGGAGAGAATACAACTTTCGTGTCGACATCTGATCCCGAGGCCGTACGTAACCGTCTCCCGGACTCGGAGGCTCTGTGTTTCGAGAACCGGGTCAGCTTGCCGTACCCAGGAAATCACAATCTTCAGCTACGTACCCCTTGGTCAATTGAAGCGTGGTACGCATTGACCTGTGAGATGATGCTGAGGCAGGGGCTCGATAGGAGCACATCGAGATCAACCTCCGCGTAATGACTGTTTTCGCGAAGATATCAGCGCTGAGTTCCTGATTATGACCAAAGCCGAACAGGAAAATTTGTAGCTGGAGAGCATCGTTCGCAGACTTCCCGGCATGCTGTAACGAGAACGTTTTTGCGAACGCACACAGTCCGCACAAGAGCACCTACGTGATACACCGTGTGCACTCAGTAAGCGGGTCTGAGCAACGCGGAAGTCGGATGGCAGCACTCACGGATATGTAGATTGTCGCGTCACTCAATCACATCCCACAGCCGGCTCAGCGTTGTCCCCACCGCCGTGCTCTCTCAGCCTCTCTCGCCACCACGACTTGCCATAAGAGACGAGAATCTCGTCTCCCTTCTTGATGGGCTCGCTTCCGCTCCATACGCTCATCCGTAGTTCGCCGGCTTCGGTCCTGCGCTCCTGGAAAACCGCGTTCGGCTTCTGCGTCACCCCGCGGTAGTCGTTGACGAACCGCGCCTCGTTCCCCGCGAACTGCGCGTCAACGCCCACGCTGACCCGATCTGGCGTTCGGTATAACGAAAGGTCGTAGTCTGACCCTGGGCGGTCGTCGCAGTGCACCTCGCCAATGTAATCGACCACGAGCGTCCGCGGCGGGATCTTCTTCGCCGCAAAAAGGCCACGCTGTCCTCGGGCGGGGTGCGAGGGCGCGGTGATCACTTGAATTACGACCGCCGCCGGCTTCTAGGGAGCAGCGTGCCCGGGCGGGTTCGACGTGGGACGGGGCGCGAGCAGCCCACGGAGCTCGGGCGGGACGGAGCGGTGGTACCGCGGCGCGGCGAGGTACTCGAGGCCTCCTGGCCAGCGCGCGGACGGCGGGGGTCGCTATGGGGCATGCGGAAGGCGGAAGACGAGGAGGCGGGTGCAGAGCGCAGCGTCGCACCCAAGAGCGCTTAGGTCACTTGGCGGACTGGAGTCTGGGCAGACTCGGAAGCGCCGTGCGAAAGAAAGCTTCGCTGCCCATGCGCCGTGCGCAAGGACTGATCTCGCACATCCACCGGCCCCGCGCCGTCCTCATCTCGTCTTCCAGCTTCTGTTGTTTTGTGTACCTCTCTGCGCACCCCCACACATGGGACGGCCTACAACTAAATCCGTCGCGCGGATTTATCCCGACGTCAACAGCCGGCTTGGGCCGTCATGGTACGAGTACGGTCCGTGCCTTTCCCCTTGTCTGTTTGCGGATTCGGTCTCATGTGTGACTCTGCATAAAGATAACCTTCAAGTGCAATGGGGTTCCCAGGACCACTACGAGATTGTGAGGAAGGTGGGCGGGGAAAGTATTCCGAGGTGAGTCACATTCCAAGTCTCAAACGATCAGCGCCGTCAATTTCGAGCGTGCCTAGGTGTTCGAGGGCATCAACATCTTGAGCGAGGAAAAGTGTATCATCAAGGTGCTCAAGCCCGTGAAGAAGAAGAAGATAAAGCGTGAGATCAAGATCCTCCAAAACCTCGCTGGTGGCCCCAATATCGTCGCCCTCCTGGACGTCGTCCGAGACCCTTCGTCCAAAATCCCCTCTCTCATCACAGAATACGTCCATAATGTCGACTTCAAGCTCCTATACCCCCGTTTCACCGATTACGATGTTCGTTTCTACATGTATGAACTGCTCAAGGTGCGCCACAGTCGTGTTTTCCCCCACCTAGCCCCCTTCCTCACTCGGTTTCGGCCAGGCCCTGGACTACTGCCACTCCAAGGGCATAATGCACCGTGATGTGAAGCCGCACAATGTAATGATAGACCATGAAAGGCGGAAGGTGGGTGCTCCCTTCACGCGTGGCTGCCTCGCGATACTCATACTTGGCGAAGTTGCGCCTGATCGACTGGGGTCTGGCCGAGTTTTACCACCCAAAGACGGCGTACAATGTCCGAGTGGCGTCGCGTTACTTCAAGGGTCCAGAATTGTTGGTGGACTTCCAGGAGTACGATTACAGCTTGGACATGTGGAGCTATGGCTGTATGTTCGCGTCTATGGTGCGTTTTCGGGTGGAAGTCGTCATAATACGCAGCATTCAGTCCTGTACTACAGATTTTCAGGAAGGAGCCATTCTTCCACGGCCACGACAACTATGATCAACTCGTCAAGATCACCAAGGTGCTGGGCACCGAGGGATTGTATCAGTACATAGACAAGTACGACATCGCGCTTGACCCGCAATACGACGACCTCCTTGGCAAGTAAGTGCCGTACAACGCATATATTGTGCATGGATGTATGCTGACGCGGATTTCAGCTACCCGAAGAAGGCGTGGGCGCGGTTCACGACGTCAGAGAACCAACGGTATATCTCGAACGAGGCGATTGACCTGCTGGATCGGCTCCTGCGCTACGACCACCAGGAACGTCTGACTGCGCGCGAGGCGCAAGGCCACCCGTACTTCGGTAGGGCGTTCACTGGCACGAGGACGCGTTCATATGACTGACTTCTTGCGCGCCAGATCCGGTGCGGAACGCGACGGTGCAGGAGAACGGAGGAAGTGCGTCGTAGCTCTGTCCTGTCTTCGTTGCTAGCGACCGATGTTGCGCTTGCTGTATCCAAATCTGCGGACTCTGGCTGCGATTCGGCGGCGTCCTGGGGGTGTCGGGGATGCAAGGTGGGTGCGAGCTCCATTCATAGCCCGCCAGTCTTATCCGATGGAGAGGCGGCGGGAGCACGTGGAGGAGGGAAGGCGGGTCCGAGGGAGCCTTAAGTGTGTATCACGCATGGTGTACGCGGGATCAGACGGGCCATGCGTCGCCCGCCGTTCTATCGCGGACCGCGCTCTAGTACTCGCCCTTCCTCGCCGCGCACGCACGCTGTTCGTCGAGGCGGCCGCATGCTTTCCAGCCTGCTCGACGGACCCGTGATGAACCTTGTCCGACCCAGATGGCTTCCGTCGGCGTGCTCTCGGCCTGCAACAGGATTATAAGCCTCGCAGGCTGCGAGCATGCATTGCTGGACCTCTGCAGAGCTCTTGCTGATCCTCTCAGATATCGCACACCCACGCGCCATGGCCGCCTTCAGCTTCCCGCCACGCCCCCTTTGTGCCGCCGCCGCACTTGCATTCGGGCTCGCGAGTGCGCGGCTCGCCTCCGCCTTCGACGGCAGCCGATTCGACAATGTGCGTGTGCCCGCCCTTGCTGTGCCTGGCTCCGTGGAGTACTGATCGCCGGACTTTGTACCAGGTGGCGATGTCAGTCATGGAACTCTTCCTTGTCCCCACTCCCGGGCACGTGCCGGCCCGGGGGTGAGGGTCGCATTCACTCGCTCACGTCTTCCGCTGCGTCGCCTCCAGATATTGGGGTCAGAACTCGTACGGGGCCACACACTCGGACGTCGCGAACTACCAGAAGACGCTCTCGTTCTACTGCCAGGTCCGTCGGGGCTCCGTCCCGCCTTCCTCGCGTGCCAGCCCGCTCACGCTTTTTTCGCACTCTCGTACCTGCAGGATGACTCGATAGACGTCATCCCCGTTGCGTTCATCAGCACCTTCTTCGGGACAGGCGGTGCCCCGGTGCTCGACCTTGCCAACGTCGGTCGTTTCTATGTTCCATGCTCGATGAGAACGTTTCGCTCACTCCCGCGTAGATCTGCAACCCGAAGGACAACGCGACGTTCGCCGGCACTGGGCTCGTGAACTGCGCCTCGGTCGCTTCCGACGTCAAGACGTGCCAGAGCAAGGGCAAGGCCGTCACCCTCTCCCTCGGTGGCGGGGGCGCCTCCGTCGGCTTTCAGTCCGACAGTCAGGCCGAGAGCTTCGCCGACACCATCTGGAACGACTTCCTCGGTGGCTCGAGCTCCACCCGTCCGTTTGCCGACGCCGTTCTCGACGGGTGCGTGGGTTCACCCGGCGATCAAAGCATGGGTTCGCTGACGTATGTTTCCATTTTGTTTTCCAGCGTCGACCTCGACATCGAGGGAGGCGGCACCACGGGTTACGTCGCGTTTGTGAACCGTCTCCGCTCTTACTTCAGCTCTGCTAGCAAGAAGTACGTTTCTTGGGTCCATCATCGTGTGTAATCCGGCCTCTGATATGTCGTGCGACAGATACTACATCACCGGTGCTCCCCAATGCGTATACCCCGACGCATCTCTCGGCAGCACCCTAAACTCCGTCGCCTTCGACGCCGTTTACGTCCAGTTCTGTACGTCTCTCCCGGAGCCTTTACCAATCTGCGGGCGATCCTCACAGCTTGGCTTCGCACGCTCGCCCAGACAACAACCCCTGCGGACTGAACGTTTACAACAGCTCGAACGTAAGTGCTTCCCAGCCTTCTGAAACATCCGTCACATGTCCGCTCAATCGCCGTCCGTACTAGGGCTTTAATTTTGGTCTCTGGTGAGGAGTTGCTCTCTTTCACTTGGCCCGGCGGATTTGTCTCAGGCTGTGCGCGCATCGCCCCAGGGACATCTGGGCGAGGAGCAGTCCAAACCCGAACGTCAAGGTCTACGTCGGCGCGCCCGCGTCATCAACCGCCGCGGGCTCCGGATACGTGGATCCGTCGACCCTGGCCACGATCCTCGCGAAGACCCGGGACCGGTTCCCCTCTTTCGGAGGTCAGTAGCCCGCACGGCCCTGAAGCCCGTCGTTGGACGCTCGTGTGGCTCAACTTTCTTTTTTCTTCAGGGGTTATGATGTGGGATGCCTCGCAGGCGTATGGTGAGCACCGCCCGGTACACGAAACGAGTTAGCGTCGGGGGCTGAAGAGCTGGCTTTGTCAGCGAACAACCGGTACGACGCGGCAGCCAAGAGTGCGCTAGTCGCCGCCGGGGGCACTGGCTTCGAGTTCCCTGCATGCTCTGCGGTGGCCTGGTCGGCTAGCGGCACCTACCCTGGTGGGAGCCAGGTCTCTTACAACGGGTGCGTGAACAAGAAAAATTCTTGCTGGTCCTGCAGACGAGCTCATTTTGGTCGATGTTCCTGTGCACAGTTACATATGGCAGGTAAGCCTCCCGCGTTCGCATACCCCCCGGGGGTTCACTCGCTGATTTGCCGCCATGGATTCCCAGGCGAAGTGGTATGCCTCCGGTGCGCCCAAGGCGGACATGAACGGCGACTGGCAGCCTAGTGCGTCTTCATTTCCTCTCCCACCGACTTCCCCGTTCTGATCGCAATGTCTGTTGTTTTAATTCTTGTTTCATTTCCGCCCGGTCCGCGACTCGGACAGTCAGCGCCTGCGCAGGAAACGCGCCCTCGAGCACAACCACCAGCGCGGGGAGCGCGCCGACGTCGGGCACCGGCAACTGCGCGGGTGTCGCCGCCTGGGACTCCTCGATCGCGTACAACGGCGGCCAGCAGGTGACCTACAAGTGCGTCATCGTCCCCCGCGGCTCGACTCGCCGGCAAGCCTGTTGACGCGCCCCCGACCCCGCCTTCGCCTTTCACCTTCACCTTCGCCTTCGCCTTCGCCTTCGCCTTCGCCTTCGCGCCCTTTCGTACACTTTGGTTCTCGGTCATTTCGCTCCTGCTGCCTCGTTCGGAATTTTCCCGCGTCTGTTCTCGTTGCCCCTTTTGCTACCGTCCCCTGTTGTGTTCTCTCACAGCGGCCACCTGTGGACGGCGAAGTGGTGGACGCAGGACGAGACGCCGAGCAGTAAGCTCCCCTCCCTATTTGCCGACACTCCCCTGCTCACCTCCCGGGTGTCCGTCATTCTCCGCAGGCACGAGCGACGTCTGGACCGACTCCGGCGCGTGCAAGACCTCGGGCAAGGAGCAGAGCGCTAGCGCCAGCGCCGAGGCCACCAGCAAGACCGACTCCGCGACCGCACGGCCGCTCAAGTCGTCTCGCTTCTTCCGCCTCTGAGCGTCCTGGCGCAAGAACACGGGGATCGGTGACGCAAGGTCCTATCGTCGCCTTCCCCGTCTCCCCGACGCCACCGGCACGCGGTAGAGCCGCATGTTTATTATCGACGCCCAGCATTCCACGCTCTCGCTCTGGGCGGCCGCGCGCGCACGCGTCCACATATGCGTATCTGAGCGGCGCGTGGCAGGGGAGTCCTATCTATCCGTCGTCTATCTATAGGTCGAGGCTCTCCGATGATTTATCATGTCATGTATCATGTATTCTACGATTACGACCCTCACGACCGCATGTATGTATGTAGGAGGAGTATCGTCGGGCGCGGGTGTACGATGATGCGCACGGGCGGAACGGTGGAGGTGATAGAGCGTCCGGAATCTTGCAATGTCAATGATACCCTACATACAGCGCAGAAATCGGAAGGACGGAAGACGGCACGTGAACCCTTAAGTGTCGTCGCGGGTGGTCTCGAGCTTGTACCCGGCGCCGGTGTGTACTTACATGGCACAAAGTGCCGCGGGCTTCCAGTCGAGTCTGATATCTGCCGACGCCGACCCGATGGAAGGAGCGGCTTTCAGTGAGAGGAGATACGGGAATGAAGGGCGTCCCGCGTGTGCCCCGGTCGCCCTGACACGCGTACGCCTTTCGATGGAACTGGGTCGGGGCGAAGGCGGCGGGCGCCGCACATATAGTCCCTGGAGGGCATTTGAGATTCAGTCGGGATCAATACTAGTAGATGGTTCATACAACCATAAATCCTGGACGAGCGACACGCGGAGCGCGCTCGAACATGAACGCTTCGGAGGAGTTATGATTCGGGGGAGACTACAAACATCCCGCGCGCATCGGGTCGTACCGCTGTCCGTGCAATTGATCAAGACAAGAACGTAAAGCAAAACGCATTGAAAAGTGCCACGAGGAAAGAGGCCGCGCGCGCCGCGTAGCCCGAACTTGGCCAGGTCCAGACACTTGCAAGGCCCTTAATATTAGGCCCGCAATTGATGGTTTCCTACACATCGATGCGCAAACCGCTCCTGGAATGCCGCATGCTGGATGGTGGGCGGCGAGACAGTGTTGACGTCATCCGCAGCCGTCCCGAACGATCAGTGCCAGAGGCGAGTGCCAACCCGCGGTACCTGCACATCGTCTCAACATCCTCAGCACTCTCCTAATCCCAACCCTCGCGGTGCTGCAGCCCACGGCATGTCCGACTCCAAACAGTCAAAGCTCTTTGTGTTTCCCATCTAGGTCGACTCAAGCATGAAGTTTTTTTGGGTCACTGAGCTTTTGTATCCCGCGCACTGAGTGCAGGTGCGGTGCATGGTGTCACACAGGTATTGTGCTGGTTGCGACATCTAGGGGCTCTTCAAGACACGTCATCGCGTAACCTGGTGGGTTTGTCTCGGTTTTGCTGCTCCTATTGGCTTGTCTCATTGTGGGGCGTCCGCGAACGTGAACGTCCTTCCGCAATACATATCCGACTTCCGCGATCATGCTTTGCAATTCGCTTTCGTCAGCAGATGCGGTCATATTGTTACAGGCGAAGAACCTTGCGTCGAGTCGAGGTTTGCGAGGCGCGAGTGCGTTAGACATTTGCCGATGAAAGCAATTACTGAAAATTGCTCTCCCTAGCTAATCTATCCTCTCTATGATGTCGAGCACCTGGAGGTGACGGCCCAAAACGTCGGTAAGCCCGCACTTTGTGGACGCTATAACTTCCGGAGCCACGGCGGTGGCCGCATTGTTGTGCGCCGCGCTTGTGTACGGTCATCCCCTCGAGGGGGAGCGAGGCTAAACGCGCCTTGGCTTTGTAACTTGAACCGCTGCCTCCACGAGTCCTTGTTCTCCTCCTCGCTATGGCGCCCTATTTTTCATTTCAATCATCACACATGGAAGATTGCACCGCTATGCAAGTACGCCCGTCCACTCAGCAAGATGAAGCGTGGTCACGGTGCTTGCACCATTCTGTCCACTCGCTACTCGTAAATTGTTATTCCGCTCACATTGTATTCTCTCAGTCCTTCATATATCCTACCTATGTTCAAAATCCGGATAGTCCCTCCAATTTCGATTCATCTACGGCAAAGACCATTAACCGTGGACGACCCAATGCCGATATCCAATATCCGACGCCTCGCGAGCCGTCTGCCAAATACCCTTTGCTGCTGTAACCGACGAGCCCACACGACGCGCGAGCACGCTGAACATATCCTTGAACATGGATGCTTAACATTGCTTAGAACATCTGGGAATCTCGACGATGGTATTCATTGCCAACGCACAGTGGAGCGAGGCGCATGCGGTCTTTGATGAACACCATATTTTCGACCAAGCGTCCTACCACTTTCCTATACATGACTGTGTTTTCCATGACGTCCCAAGTCCGTCTACATCAAGACTATGGGTACCCCCTGCTGATGCGTTTACATGTACTTAGATGCTACCCCGAGAAGACCGCGTGGTCCCCGCTGAACCTGAGCCTACGTTCGACAACTTAGCCGCGGGTCCTGAGATCACTTGGGGGCGCGTTTTCTGCGCCGAAAGTGCCTCGGGTCCAGATTCGAAAACAGGGATATGTAGTGGGTGAGTCGTTCCCACGTGACGGCTGTGGTTTCCAGCTCCTCGCGTTCAGAGTTACGGACTCCTGTGGGAATGGAGCGACAACCGTCTCTGGAATCTACGCCCCGCTGCGCGTGGTCGTCATCGAGTTGTTCCGGATGAGCTCGTCTTGACGGATCGAAGTCTACCCGGTCCATCTCAACAGGTCTCGATGAGAATGTGCTGGCGACTCTTGAGTATGGCACGCCGCTTGCGATGCTATCGCCGTCGAAAATCGAGCTAAGCCTGTCAATTGATCAATCGGATCCACGGATCACTCCACCTACAAATTAGAACATGATAACGCCGCAAAACTACAAAGCGTTGCGCACATGTACGTGCAAGGTCTGCTTACCATCCATAGAACCATGACGCCCCGGCGGGCTTCGTGCCCCTCAATCACGACGCCGACCTGCGAGCGGTCCTCGGAGACGTGGTGATTCGATGCGCCCCGTCACCAGGGAGGTACGGGGATGAAAGGGCGTCCCGCGCGAGCCCGCGGGCGTGCATCGCGCCCGCGCCCACACAGCGCCGTTCGATGGAAGGCGTCGCGTCGGAGGGAATGCGCAGTCTGCGGGCTCTCGGGGAGGCACGCGGCAGGGTCCTCGTCGGGATCAGTACTGGACGAGGTCTGCGTCCACAGACGGACGGACAGACAGACCCTGGCGCACGCGCCGCGCACGGTGCACGGATCGCGCGCGCACACACACGGACGAGCGTAGCGCGGCGGGCCGCGATCTCTTCTTTCGGGAATTAGGGAGGGGGTAAAAAAGATGGGCGTCCCGCTCGTGCCGGCGATTGGGGGATCGCGTTCGAGGATCCGCGCGTCGCGTGTCCGGACGGCTGGCGAAGGTTTGGCGACCCTGTGGCGAGTGGTACTAGGAATGCGGCTGGGCTGCCTTCCGCGCGACGGGGGAGCGGCATCGGGGGCTCATGTCCGTTCTATCCAGGAAGGCCGGTGTCTGGATCGCGCCTTCATAGATGGTGATTATCGGGGAGGCGGAGATGGTCGCTTGGTGCGCCCGCGCGTGGCGTCTGGAGGAGTGTATTCGCCGTCGGGCTACCGTGAAAACGAGGCGGGACGTGTGAGCTCGGGCGGCGGAGGGTGGACGGGAATGAACCCACTACACCGTGGGATGGGATAGAACTCGTGCCGACCCCAGGGAACAGGGGGGACGGGAACGGTCTGGAGAAAACCTGGATCCAGGGTGTTGAATGCATCCAACGCAAAATGCATTCGATGCACGCGCGCCGCGCCCCAAGCAGCAAGGTTCACGTGTATGTGCCTCACGGCAACGCCACAAGACGGCGAAGGGTCTTCAAGGGTTCTCGCTCCATTGTGAAGGGAACGGTGAGACGGAGGCTCTGAGGATTTGTTGCGGCTTGAGAACCACCGGTGACTGTCAGGCGGTCCGAAGACATGAGGCGGCCGAGAGCGGAGTGGAGACCCGAGACTGCTGTCGTCGAAGCATACCGTGCGGAAGTTATCCGTCCGTCCACGGGTGTGGTTTGAACCAGCGTGGATGGACATGTCATTGCCACGAAACGGGTCTGTTCGCTCCGGAACGCCTTGGGGTGAGCAGGCAGCGATGTATATGGTTCGGCTCGACTCACCGAGTTCGACTCTGGCACGCAGGGCGTTCGCGCTGACCAACGTCTCTGGCGCGGGAGAAGGTAAGACACCGGCCGTCATTCGCTCGCCACAGGCATGCGCTCACCATGACAGACGTTTCAAAATGTGCGACGGCGCAGAACTGCGTGCGTGGGCGAGTCAGCGACAGTCAAAATACACCATTGGCACAGTAGTAGCGGACCCGATGCCGCAGCACGAACTCACTGTATGCATCGTATCTGGGTGTGGTCTTCGGCTGCGGCGCAGAGGTACTTGTGTCTCTTCTCCATATGCTTCGCAAGGTCTGCGTTGATTCCTGCAGTACAATCGCCGACGCAGCTTCGACGCAGCTGTCCGCAGCCAACAGTCTCTGGAAATCACGGTTCAAGAAGCTCGAGAGCATGTGAACACGGAATACGCTGCTGCGGTGGATCTCGTTGTGCCCAGCCACGTTGTGTCAAGATGCGTTGGAGGATGTCGAGAACCAAGGTCGTCCAACGACTGCGGCGGTGACTGCGCTTGCCCCGGCCACACCGGCCCGGATCCCGGGCGTCTCCGGCACCACGCTCGTCTGAGTGTCTGCTCGTCGGACCGTGTTCACAAGCGTTCGTCGTTGTTTTCATTCCGCGCACATCGGAACAGCACGCCCCGCCCCGCTGCGTCCCGGGACCGAACGCGCGTCTTCGTGCGCCCATCTCCTCCGTCCAGCCAGCGGCCGCCATCCAGAGTCGGACTCCAGACACCAAGGAGCAGCCAGGGCCCGACCAGACAAGCCCGAGGCGTGTGTGGTCCGCGCTCATCCTCGTCCTCGTCCTCGTCCTTCCAGCCGCGCTGCGCACCGGCGCCGCCTCCGGGCCTGATGGGCCTGAAGCTCGAAGCTTCGAAGGCCCGACGCGTCCCCCCACGTTTCGACGCCGTCGGAGTCTGTCAGACACAGCTGCCACCTCGTCTTTCTTTGGCCCGCCGCCGCACACGCAGAGCCTTTCGCTTTTAGCCTATCAGGCCCGTCGAAGATCAGAGCGTTCCCGACTCCCAAGCCAACCCCCGCAAGCTCTGCGCGTCGCGCGCCAAGGCCTCGGCCGGGGGTCCGCGCCGCCAAGGTGCCGGCCGCGGTGGGAATCACGCCAAGAGACGGCGCGGCGGCCTCGCCCACGGTTGTCGGGCGCGCGAGAGCTCTTGGAGGCCGATAATTATAGCCCTGCCGACCGCCGCGGCCCATCGATGGGCACGACGTTTGCAACTTGGCGGCGCGCGACGTCCACGGCGACACGTACGACGGCACGCGGACGCTGCGCTGATCCACAGCTGGGCACACGTAAATTCGCGGGCGTGCCCAAAGGGACGCGGAGGATTAGGTTACTCGGTCGAGGCCGCGGGGCCTCGACGGGCACTGCGTATGATACAGAGAGCGCTGCGCGCGGGGTGATACAGGAGATGGACAGAGACCTTGACAGACAACACACGACCGACCGACAGACGGAGACGACGGCGGGCAAATACAGCCCGAGAACAGGGCGGGCGAGAGCGACTAGAGGGGTGCTAAGATACGGTATCGTACAACTGGCCATCGTGCAGCGACGACAGAAGACCCGAAAGGACACAAACTCGAGCGGCCGACGATCATCGATCTCGCGAACCCATCGACGTGCTCCGTTCGGAGCTCGTGTGCCGCACTGGCCCGTCCTCATCGCGCGAATGCGACGTGAGCAGGAGGGAGTTGATCGCCATCGACTCGCGCGACCGTGGCGAGCCCCCGGACGATGTCGGTGAGTATGGCAGTGGAGGGAGCGTGTCGTGTGAGTGGTGGTGACGCGCGTAGGGCGGAGGCGAAGCGCGCGTGCGGGGCGGGGGCGACTGGGACGTGCGGCGGCGTTTTCGTGGGGCCTGGCCGATGGAAGAGGACGAGGGGCGGGGGTCGAGCGCGGCGGAGGGCGAGCGCGAGTGGTGGCGGCGCACGTGCGCGGGGTCGTCGTGCAGCGCGGGCGGGGAGTGGTGGTAGGACGCCGGAGGGGACGGGAAGTGGTGCGGGTGCGGGTACGCGGAGGACGCGGCGGAGTGGGGGCCGTCCGAGAGCTGCATGGCAAGCATAGGCGGGACGGGGTGGAGAGGCGGGGCGTGGTAGAAGTCGAGCAGGGTGCGGTGGAGGGTGGCGTGAGACGCGAGTCGCTGGGAGGAGGGTGAGCACGTGCAGGGGAGCGTAGAGGTTGGGGGCAGCTCACCTGGTCCTCTGCACTCTTTGCGTTGAGCATGGCGAGGAGCATGTCGCGGTCACCGTCGCCGCGGGCTTTGTATGCCTCGAGGATCTCGCGGAGGGTGGGCGGGGGCGGCTGTGGGTCCAGGTGCGTGAGCGGGAGAGCGGTGCAGGCGCGGGCGGGCCGGCGCGTACCTGGTCGAGGACTCGGAGGGAGGAGGCCAGGAGAGCCTTCATGGTGAGGTCTGGGTGCGGGTGCGGGAGGCGGGAGTAGGCGGGCTCGGGCGAGAGGGCGTGTGGTGGCGGGGACGGGAGGGTGGCCATGGGTCGAGTGGGGCAGGCTGAGGAGGGGTCGGGCTTGGTGACGAGACTGGGCGCAGGGAGCGTATTTGAGCGAAGCCAAGTCTGAGCACTATCTTTGCCCTCCGTCTGGAGAGTAAGTAAAATTAGCGTGCCAAGCTTTGCTCGGAACCCGTCCCACCCTGCCTGTCCCGCGTCTCGTGCACTCCTCGCCCTGCCCGCGAGCGACCCATGCCGTTCGCGAGGGCGCGCAGACGGGCGGTGCACGGTGGGCGTGGGCAGGAGAGCAAAGTGCTAGGAGGAGGTAGGAGGAGGAGGAGGAGGAGGAGTGGACCGTGGCGGGTCCCCGAAATAAGCATGGGCGGTGTGGCTATTCCTGGGGGGTTGGCTTGGCACGCCGGATTTGGCAGACGGAGGCTTGTCGTCCGCCTATTTTTGCAGGCCTTGCTCCTCCAGCCCCTCTTCGCCACCGCCGCGCCCGCTGCGTCGTCTGCTGTCCGGAGCGCGCCTCCCGGACCCGCCCGCCGTCCTTCGCCCAGCTTTCTCCGCCCGCAATAGAACACATCATTCAACCAGCCCGCCCAGATATAGCTCCGTTACTGCCAAGCACAAGCCAAGTCGCTGCTGCCCACTCTCCACCCGGCCTTTCCTCGACCACCTCCGCCCCTGCCGCTCCCTCCTCGAGGCCCACCACACGGCCCGCCTGTCTCATTCTGATCTCCCCGCTCCGACCTGCTTTCCCGAGCTTGGCAGCGAGCGCAGCATCCTTGCGGGCCGGTCCCCGATCTGTCCAGATCTGTCCACGCAGGTATCAAGTCACGTGCCTCGTATCATCTCGCGGCGCAGGACCGCCTCTGGCGCCCGTGGCTGTATCCGCTCAGGGAGCGACATTAGGGGCGTCATCGTGACTCCCTCACTTCGTGCCATATAACGGCCTCCCTCTCGCTCATACCCACCACCGAGACCCAGCCACCTACTGGTCATCCAACATGGCTGCGAACTTCTCCAACCTTCCTGACGACGTGCTTCACGACACCCTCCTCTGTATGTGTGACTTCCACGACCTCGGCGCCACAATCCGCGTCTCCAAGAACGTGTACGACGTCTTCAACTCCCGCAAACGTCTCGTCGTCCGCGCTGTTTTGCAGAACGTAGCAGGCCCGGCATGGGTCCAGGCAGCCCGCTTCGCCCACATCAGGCTTTATGGACCTTTCACAGACGACCCACCACTCCCCGAAGAGAGTTACTTTGAAGACTTGGACTGGGCGCCATCGCGCGATATTTTGCGTCGCATGAAATATACTCAAGAAGTGCGCTACCTGCAAGCGTTCTATAGCCAACGGTACGTCCATTCGGGACTGCATAGAGGCACCGTCCGTCGAGCTGACTGTCGGCCCCCCCAGAAACAAGGATCGCAAGTCCCTGCAGAGCATGTTAGATTCCGTGGAAGCAATGAGGTTTGACAGAGCTCTGTATCGCTTGTGGCTCTGGGCCGCTCTCTATGAAGATTTCATCGACCTATACCGCGGCGGGTTCGATGAGGATGATGACGACGACGACGACGACGGCTACGACAACCGTAAGCACAAACAGGCGCATGCCCAAGTCACACAACTTTTCCAGAGTTTGCCCACCGAAGAATTACTGGAAGCCATCCATATCGGCTCATATCTCCAAGAGACGGTGGGCTGGCTCGGCGTCGTACACGCAAACTACAAATACCGTCGTAAGATGGACGGTCCGCCGCACGTTACGTCTCTCCTGCTGACGAGTTTACAGGAACCCTCCCTGAGGGCGTGCTTGCCGGCATCCAGGCAGCGGTGCGGGTCAGCAGTCACTCGGACGTCCCTGATTTCACCAGTCTTGTGAGACCCTTGCTCTCCTCCCGGAAGGTCAAGAAGGAGACGATAGACGAGTATGAAACTTCGCCAACAACCATCCTGTCCACCGTCGCTGGCCGCAAGGATACTTGTGCGTGCATGGCCCCCAAGTCTTTGAACGCGTTTTCGACTGAATTTTGGTGCAGGTACCCGTTGTGAGGCCCTAGAGGGTACCAGGCTCATAGGCTCTCCAAGTACGTGTGCCGGCGTCTCAGCCCCGTCTCCTCTGACACGTTTTCCAGACGCCTGGATTATCGCGGGAGAGTGCAGGCTGCAAGATCGCAAGCTCCTCCCGGGGCTTCTGATGAGCAACCAGTGGGAGTGCGACGCGATGTATGGCCACCTGTGGCATGAGAACGGAGGCAAGGCCGTCGACGAGGCCGCGCTCTTTCATGAGATGGTCGACCTCGACATGGGCCCGGACGCGGAGTCGTGGTCGAAGGACGGGTGGTACTGCCGCGAGTGCTTTTGCGAGCTCTATCGGCAGCGCTTCATGCAATGGTGGAAGGTCACCAAGGAGAAGAGTGCGTGATGGATCCGACTCCGCTGACCGCCGCTCACCACCGCCGAATGCTGACTTTGTACCTTCGTTCAGATGGTGCCCCTGTGCTTGATGATTGCTGGTGCGTTATTTTCGTTCGGGCGATGATTGCGCTGGATAGTCGCTCAACATCTTTTGGCGATATAGGTACGGCTACAATTGCCGCACGATGACCCACAGAGAAGCGCATGCGACGAAGCTAAACGTACGCATATCTCCTCATCGTTCACAAGGGCGAATCTGACGACGATCCTTCACAGCACTTGTGCACTCCCACGCGGGGAAATGGTGCATAAGAGGGCTGTAATCGCAAGGACTTCGACTAGTGGTCTCTGGAGTCTGGAGTCTGTTGAACAACCATGTCTCTGTCACGCGCTCTGTTTTCTTACTGTTGATGGGCACTATTAGTCACAGATCCTTGCAAATGTATTTTTGACTGACACTTTTAAATATGACAAACGGGCGAGGCTCGATCCCTAATACGTTGACACAGCACATCCAGGCTCGGAGCTAGGTGGGCTTTTGCATTGCACTGTTTTTAGCTTAGTGTGTACCGTGCTGGAGTGCTTGCCCCAATATAAGTGAACTGGGTCGTCTAATCTATTGACGATAATTCGACGACTCTGTGCCAAAGTTCACGCTTGAGCACTTCAATGAATTCGATCCCGACACGATCACGTGCATGATACGAGTGTGTCTTCGACCATAGCGCCTTCCACAAGACCACCATCATCTCGTTGGTACCGAGGCCAGTCCGAAGGCTTCGCCGGCGCGGGCCCACGCCGGCGATCCGCCACAGCGGTCCCGTAGACGGGCTACTCACCTCGCGGTTCCCCTTTCCCACTGCACGGACCACGACAATGATGCCTGCAAATTACTCCACCCTCCGATTCTGGAGCCTCATCCACAAGATCCTCACACACGCCCCCGGATTTTCCCCCGTTGCCACCGTCATCCGTGTCTGTAAACGGACACCCCAGGTCTTTACGGTCCACAAGCGGACTAACGTGCGCGCGGCGCTGCATGCCGCCCGTCCACCCCGCGTTCGCGCCCGCCGTCCGCCTCGTCCACCACCACCTCACTGTTCGGCTAGGACGGCACGGCGACGTCCGCGCGTGGCGCTCCCCGACTCCGAGGCGCGACGCTTCGCCGATCGAGCTGAGATTGGGTCCCCGAACGCAAGCTGTGGGACGTATTGGCTGTCGTCCACGCGGCGGATGCGCGGGAGGTGAGGTGCGTCGCCACCCCTCCTGATCTCGTTTGAGGGCTTTTCCCGTGCTCACCCCGCGTCCGCTCCTACCCAGGTACGAGGACGGCCGGCTCGATCCCGTGGAGACGCTTCGGTTTCACCGGGTGTTCTACCGCATCTGGCTTTGTGCGGAGATGCTCGAGACGGGTCCGTTCGGCGTATATGCGCGATGCTGAGAAGGACTTTGAGGACGAGGACGAGGGAGGGCGAACAGGACGAGGACAAGGCGGCGAACAAACCCCTCGAAGAGCAGGAATAGCAGGAAACCAGTGCTAGTATGAGAGCACGCCTTCTGAGCGCGCTGTCGGTCCAGGAGATGATGGAGACGAATCCTTACCCTAGCGTTCCTCTGGCGTCCGAAAGCTGTGCCCATTGCGAGTGAGTGGGACTGCAACCCGTGTTTTTTTTGCCCTTGAACTGACCAACAGCCATGCGAGTATGCAGGAGACACCTTCCCGCCGCTGTTCTTGACGAACCCGAAGATCGTGGCCATGAAGAAGAAGGTAGCCCTGGGTCGTGTCGAAGGTCTTCCAGGTTATGCATGGCGTGGGGCCTCGTAGACGGAGCTCTCATCGCCGGTGTTGCCAAGAAGAGGATCATCAAAGACCTCTGTGATCCGAGCCTTTCTATTAGTGCGATCCTGAGCACGGCGTCGAATATGCGAAAGCTCTGTGAGTTCGTGGCCTCACTCATCCTTACGCCGTGCTGACCAGTATTACGGGTAGGCACCTTCTCCAAGGGGATGGTCCCGAGTGAGCTGTGTGCCAGTCTCCTTCGTCGACACCTTCGTCGACTCGCCCTCACAAACACGCTTTAGCCTCGTCACAGATATATAGATGCTCACGGGTGGGGAAGCACTTCGACCTTCTCCCCTGTCTTCTGCCAGATTATAGTCGCGGATGCACAACGATCATCGACCATGCGCTTAATGACAACGTGCAAAACGTTGAAGTCAACATGTTCTGCGACATGGCTCGATACCAGTCGACATGGGCGAAGAATGGGTGGTACTGCGTCAAATGTCTACTAAAGCTCTACGAGGAGCGGTTCATGATCTGGTGGTCGTTAGAGCGGGACAGAGGTGAGTCGTACGAAGATCTATGTGTAAATACCCTAACGCGTTTGCGGTGTCTTTAGATGAAAGCGACCGCGAGGGCCACTATGAGGACAACTGCGATGTATACGAAAATAGGAAGGAATGATCATGCGTTCCCCTTTCAACGTCTAGAGATTCGGCTCAGTCGCGAACCTAGATACCGTTGGCCACTCAACCGACGACTCATTCTACAGTGAGGACCACGCGCAGAGACTATCCTGAGGGATCGCTGTGACCCCCTTCTCGGAAGACTTCCCAGATGCATAGAAGGCTGTCAAAAGCCCTGTGCTCGATGGCAAACGCGAGGACGCGGACTCGGCTACCATCTTTCAAAGTGACATTGACTTTTATTGGGAGACCTCAGCAAGGTTGGTACTGTCTCGACTGCCTTCGTGCGCTCTACGAAGAGCGCGCGTTGTGGACTGTTGGTCATGGAAGCAAGAAGAGGGTGGGTGGTACAACCCTTCGTCCGAGAAAAATATTTCACAAAGCACACTTCTGTATATTATAACGAGGGAGACCGTCGATGCATACACCCTCGAGTACCCGGTTTCTTCTCAGTCTGGCTCGCTTGTTCCGATATGGGTATGACTGTTACCGTCTCACGATCGGCTTGGGAAAGATGCATGCACGCGAGTCAACGCGAGTCCTCCTCTTGTTGCACCAAATTACGAAGGTACTTAGAGGCTCTGCCATGAACTCATCATCATCATCATCATCATCATCTTGTTGCACCAACTCGATTGTATATCCGCAACATTTTTGTCGACCCGCCCGAGAGGAAAACGAAAGCGTAGGATAGGATGTGCCTACGGACCGCCCAAAATATTTATCGCTCAAATCCCGTCGGAAAGCAGAATGAGTGCCAATAGGATATTGAGTTCCGCTGATTTCGGTTTTTTTTGGGAGAAGGGCGCGTTTCGTGTAGCAAATATCGATGCCTTTCTTGAATTATGCAGCAGAATTCCTAGTCAGCTCATTAATTGACAATGAAAGTAGAACCATCTATACTGTCGGTACTATATTCCTTCACTCTCGGAAAGTGTCTTAGTATGATGTCAGGTTCCGGGCCGCCGTTCCCGCTGCATCGACGCACGTTGAACGGCCAAGCTGCTCTCAGATCCCCTTCATCTGCACACTCTGACTGCCCAAGACTTTCTTGTTTCTGTCATTCCGCTACCCAGGCTTTTTAGTGTGTGCGTGGATAGCAAGAGTAATGATACATGCGGTGTTGATCTGTGAGGACCTCCTCATCCTCTATTCTCCATTGATTGCTGGCTCACCTGGCTTGGCCCCAGTCAACACGTCAGGCGTGCCGCGTTTGACCAAGTTCTACACCCCGATACATCAGGCCCCGCAAGCACTTGTCGAGAAGATCTACTCTCTGGTCTCGCAACGACCGGCCGGGCTCTGCAACTTCCTCGATGCTCCGGAACTCGACACCTTCCTCAAGCCCAAGGACCCGAAGACGAACGCCGCAGCGCAGAAGCTTCGCGTCGTCTACCGCAGCTACGCGACTCTCTACTTCGTCTTCGTCGTCGATGGCGCAGAGAGCGAGCTCGGCATCCTCGACCTCATCCAGGTGCGTCACGTCCTTTCCCACTCTCCTCGTGCCAAGTTGCCAACCTTGTCCCATTCCTGCTGGTGCCGTCACCCGTCGGCCGGCAACATCGCCGCAAACTGCCGTGTCCGCCCAGGTGTTCGTGGAGTCCCTCGACGGCGCGTTCGAGAACGTCTGTGAGCTCGATCTGGTCTTCCACTTTGACGAGGTCCGTGTTTCGCCTTCCCTGATCCCGCGCGGCTGCCCTCTTTCCCGCCCGCACGCCCGCACGCTCACACATCCCACCTCCCCGTAGGCACACCACATCCTCGCCGAGGTCATCCAAGGCGGGCTCGTGCTCGAAACGAACGTGAACGAGATAGACCGCGCCGGTACGTCCGGTCCCCTGTCGCCTTCTTCCCTCGCTTCCAGCCTCCACCCGTTGCTTCCCTGCATCCCCGCTTCCTCCGTGCATGCCCCTGAACCCGCCGAGCTGACCTGACGCCCCCTCGCACCACACCGCAACCGCTCCCCTGCGCCCCGTCCTTCCCGAAACCGCAAAACGCAGTCCAAGACGCCGCAAAGGCCCGCAAGGAGTCCTTCGCCTCCGCGAACCCGCTCTCCCTCGGCGGCGGCGGCGCGGTCGGCTCGCGCAGCGCCGGCCTCCAGACCCCGCTCAACTGGCTCGCCGGCAGGCTCACTGGCGTCGGCGCGCGGTAAAGGGTGCGAGCGCCGCCCATCGTCCGCTACCCGATCCTGTTGCCACTTGTCCCGCTCGGTCCCGGTAGCAGTGGCCCCACGCGCCCGGCCCCCGCGGCGGGGGGAGCGTCGCGCACGCGCGGCGCTGTGCGGGGCCCCGAGACCGAGGGTTCGCGTCGTGACGGACGGTTTCGACGACGCAACGCGCGCCCGATTTGGAGCCTCCGGCTATCCAACCGCGGCGTCGGCGTCGGCGTGCGCGGGGAGTGCACTTGGCGGCAGAGTGTCGGTTCCCAGGGCAGGGGCTGCGTGTGCGCCGCTGGGCGCTGCGCACGAGATTGTCTTTCGAGCGTGTGAAGATGTGCACAATGAAGGACGATGTGCGCGGGCACTTCCATAGACGGTACACTAGTTCTACGATGACAGGGCGACCATTGGTTGTACTTGCGTACCTGCACGACGGGGTGGGATGTGTGGCGCGCTGCTTTTGACGAGCATACAGTCGTACGTGCGAACCTGATCGTGTACGGCGACCCCTTAGGCTGGTGGTGGTGGAAGCGTCGCCGTCCCTGCGCCGCGAGGAGGGTGCGTTGAAATGGGAATGAGCGGGCACGCGGTGGCGCAACTCACGTTTCTTCTTCTTCTTGCCTCCTCCGGGCGGACCTTTTGTTGGCTCTTGTGGTGTGGGGGCCACGGACGGAGCCCCTGCGGCAGCGAGTCCGGCAGCAGGTGCCGGAGTGACGGACGATCGTGCTCTGGGAGCCGGCGCAGGCGTTTCTGGGACGGTGTCTTCGGATGGGACTGCCGGGAGCTGGAACGATTGTTGGGCATGGGTGTTCGTCGTGGTTATTGCGTGCAAGAGCAACATGCTGTTCTGTTGCCGTTTGGCTCCACCAGACGCAGAAGCAGAAGCAGAAGCAGAAGAAGCAAGCCCTCGCGCGCCGGGCACGCTCTCGTGCTCTGGTGTTTCAAGAGCCGCTTCGCCGTCTTGGGCCCGCTTCTTCCCTGCACCGTCCCCGGACGAGGGTTCGACGATCGGCCAGACAAATCCTGTCCGGGGCGTGTATGCGGGGCGGTGCGCGCGGAGGACGTCCAGAGAACTTTGAAGGGCATGCAGGGAGGCGAGCTGGGCGGGTCACGTAATGGGCGGGGGTGCGCAGGCCGAGCAGGATTGGCGTGGGCTCACCAGCCTGATTGAGACGAGGGAGTACACGTCTGGGGCTTGATATATGCGGTTGTTCAGGATGAAATACACGGCCAATGGCCGGACTGCCCGATCGGGGAGCTCAGACGGGGAGGGCGAGAAGACTCACCTGCTCACTCACCTTCGTCGGGTGAGAGACGTTCGCGCTTGTGGATTATAAACAGCGAGGGTGGCTCCGCATGGGTGAGCGCAAACTCAATGCCCGTGAATCGCCTGGGAAGGTGTAAGACGCGTCATGGGATCGCGGGCGTAGCGGCGCACCTGAGCTCCTCAGCCTCGTTCTCCAACAGCTGCCCGGTGTGCATGGTCTGCATGCGCAGGACCTGGTTGTTGCTCTGCTTGTCGTAGAACTGGGAGTTGGTGAAGTACTCGAACGCAGACTCGGCGGTGAGAGGGCCATGTGCCTGGACAGCGGGTGTGAATCATGCGCCAAGGCGGATGTGCAGCGAAAGATACCTGGATCCATTCGTGCCAGATGAAGTAGAGCTGGCTGCCGTCGTCCGGGTGGAGTCCACGTCCATTGCGTGCGCGCGGTATCGCAGCGTTGCGCGGCGGCGAGAGGGAGAGGTGATGGTTGGAGAAAGCGGAGGATGGGGCCAGGCGAGTGGCTCGCGGGCGCAGGGCGGGCCGCGGGCTCGGGAAGGGCGGCAACGGCGCACGGGCTCATTCGTCCCACACCGAACGGCGACTTTCCCAGTGACGAGGCCCGGGCGAGTGCAGTGAGAACCGAGCTATAATACGCCCGCTACCGCTCTCCTGTTCCTACCACTGTCCTGGTGCCGACAAGTACTGCTCTCGCCATGCCGGAGCTCCTCCCTCCCGCCTCCTTCCTCCTCGATGTCCCTCCTCGACCACCCAGAGCGCGACGCCGTCTACCGCACTGCGTCCCTTAGGAGTGCGCCCTCCTGGTCGGCGCGGGCAGCCTACACAGCGCGCCTTGTCGTCCACCATCTCACCAAGCATGTCGGAGTTGGCATAATCTGCTCTGTCGCCTACTTCGATCCGTGAGTCTCTTAGAGTTCGCCTCATACCCGACGCCCGTGTCCGCCCGCGTGACGCCATGCTAAGATTGTGTTTCCAGAGGAAACTGGAGCGTAGACCTCCAGGCGGGGTCTCTATTTGGCTACAGGCCGATGCTCTTCATCGTCCTCATGGCCGGCCTCGGTGCGATGGTGCTTCAAGTGAGCCTCCATCCCGTCCTCCTTGGCTGCGCACTGACGTATTTGTCTCAGTCTCTTGCATATAAACTGGGCTGCGTCACAGGCCTAGGTATGCGCAGCTAGACTCAAGCGGTCCGGCTGTGTCGTGACGCTGATGTCCGCGTCAGACCTCGCATCCCACTGCCGGGTGCTCCTCTATGACCGGCCACGGCACAAGTACCTTATCCGATATGGCGTCCTATACCCGCTCTACGTTCTCTCTGAAATTGCCATCGTGAGCACAGACATAGCGGAACTTATTGGGTCTGCCATCGGCATCAGCCTCATATTTCCGTCAATTCCCCTTTGGGTCTCGGTGCTTATTACGGCTTCCGACGTGCTCGTCTTCCTTCTCATTGGAGATCCTTCGCGAGGCAGTGGCCGGCCCGTCAAAACTTTTGAATATGCCGTCATGACCCTTGTGAGTGTAGGCTACATTCTCCCACCTATATGTTATTCACGGTCATTCACAGGTCGCTGCGGTTTTCGTCTGTTTCCTCGTCCTACTCGTCCGAGTGGATCCGGTGTGGTCCCAGGCGTTCATGGGCTACATTCCATCCAAGGCTCTGTTCGAGACCCACCCAGATGCACTCTACACAGGTAACGGACTGCGTATCTATTCCTGAGGGTGAGACTCATCCGTTGCTGCTTCAGCCGTCGGCATTCTCGGAGCAACCGTCATGCCACACGCCCTTTTTTTGGGGTCATACCTCGCCACCCAGGACAGAATTGGGCCAGAGCTAGTGCTCCCCAACCCTCAGTCGACGCCGGAGGCCCCGGGCATCCGCGGCAAACTATCTGCATGGTTCAAGTCATTGTTCACGATCACGCGTGCCGAGCGCCGAGCGGCAGCTATGGATTACCGGGACAAGTATGGCCGAGAGAACAACGACCTCAGTTTCATCCAGGCCCACCTCACTCATGGCCTTGTGGATGTGATCGTCAGTCTGTTGGCTGTTGCCGTGCCAATAAATTCAGCGTGAGCGAAACCCTCCGAGCCCACCGGCGAAGGTTCGGTTCCTGAAGCTTCTCCGTTCCAGCATCCTCGTTATTGCAGCCACCGTCTTCTTCAAGGACGATGATTCGTCCCAGAAAGCCGTCCCGGCCGGACTGTTCGACGCCCATGATTTGATCAGTGCGAACATTGGCAAGGGTGCGTTGGTTTGATCCAAACGGTTCGACTCACGTAAGGCGGAGAGCGAGTTGAACTGATGCTATCAACCCTCTACCCAGTCGCCGCCTTCATTTTCGCTCTGGCGCTCCTCTGCGCCGGCCAAACGGCGAGCATCACGGCGACCCTCGCGGGCCAGCTCGTGTCGGAAGGGTTCATCGAGTGGAGAATATCCGTACGTACCATCTGCATCTCAGGATGCAATGAACCGCAACGCTCACCCCTCCGACGGTTCGTCGTCGCCAGCCGTTCCTCCGCCGCATAATCACGCGGCTCATCGGCCTGATCCCGTCCGTCGTCGTCGCCATCGCCGTGGGTCGGCCGGGCATCGACACCCTGCTCGTCGCGTCGCAGGTCGCGCTCGCGATCGTGCTTCCCTTTGTCGCGGCGCCGCTCATCTGGCTCACGTCGTCCAAGTCCGTGATGTCCGTCCGCAAGCCGGCCGCGGACCCGGCGACCCCGAGTGCTTCCGCCGTGACGTCGCAGGCGGACGACGTGTCCGCGTCCGCTGCGTCCGAGCCCGACAGCGCACTGCCGAGCCCCGCGCCGCCGCCGTCACTGCCACTCAGCGTCGACGAGGTGCAGCTGACACCCGGTCCGCTGGGCGACGATGAGAAGCACGGAGGGCGGATGGTGGCTGTAGTCGTGGAAAAGCAGGAGCGCAGGCTGCAGGACTCGGATTCCGAGGCGTCTTCGTTCGACGAGGAGCAGTACGTCTCCTTCGCGAATGGCGGGATAGTTACATCGCTAGCGTACCTCATCTTCCTCGTCATCCTCGCGGCGAACATGTACGCGATCGTGATGTTGGCGATGGGCCGAACCTCGTGACGGGGTTGGTGGGGATAGGACTGTATATTTAACGATACACTGTACTTCTAGCTTCGGACTTCTGACAGAGAGCACATAGTTCGGGATAATGTCCATTCCGCGAGAAGGATGCACATCATCATGGATTGCTATTCAAACATTCAAACAGGTTTGAGCACGATCAATGAAGTGAAAGTCCACTAATCTCCAAGTCCCAACGTGCTGCGCCGACGTCAGGATTGAGCATCGTCGGTCCAGTCGTCGTCGTGCCGGAGTGATTCAGAGCCACATGTTGCAAGGATCTATCACCGACAATGCCACTCAACAGCCAAGAAAACAGGACGCTTAACAGAGACAGTGTTCCCTGACAGACTCCAGACTCCAGAGACCCCGAGTCAAAGGCCTTGCGAGCACAGCTGTCACCTTATTATGCACCATTTCCCCGCGTGGGAGTGCACAAGTGCTGCGAAGGATCGTCGTCAGATTTGCCCTTGTGAACGATGAGGAGATATGCGTACGTTTAGCTTCGTCGCATGTGCTTGCTGGTGAATCATCGTGCGGCAATTGTAGCCGTACCTGTGTCACCGGGAGATGTTGAGTGACCATCCGGCGCAGTCATCGCCCGAACAAAAACGACGCACCAACAGTCATCTAGCACAGGGGCACCATCTGAACGAAGGCACTAAGTCAGCATTCGGTCAGCAGAGTCAAATGCATCACGTACTCTTCGCCTTGGTGACCTTCCACCATTGCATGAAGCGCTGTCGATGGAGCTCGCGCATGCAATCGAGGCAGTACCACCCGTCCTTCGACCACGACTCCGCGTCCGGGCCCATGTCGAGGTTGACCATCTCATGAAAGAGCGCGGCCTCGTCGACGACCTTGCCTCCGTTCCCATGCCACAGGTGGCCATACATCGCGTCGCACTCCCAAGGGTTCCTCATCAGAAGCCCCGGGAGGAGCTTGCGATCTTGCAGCCTGCACTCTCCCGCGAAAATCCAGGCGTCTGGAAAACGTGTCAGAGGAGACGGGGCTGAGACGCCGGCACACGCACTTGGAGAGCCTATGAGCCTGGTACCGCCTGAGGCCCCACAACGGGTGCCTGCACCAAAAGTCAGTCAAAAAACACGTTCAAAGGATTGAGGCCATGCACGCACAAGTATCCTTGCTACCTGGGACGGTGGCCAGGATGATCGTCGGCGAAGTTTCACACTCGTCTATGGTCTCCTTCTTGACCTTCCGGGAGGCAAGCAAGGGGCTCGCGAGACTGGTGAAAGCAGGGAAGCCTATGTCGATGCTGACCTCCAACGCTGTCTGGACGCCTGCAAGCACGTCCTCTGGGAGGGTTGCTGCAAACTCGTCAGCAGGAGAGACGTAACGTGCGGGACCATCTTACCACGGTATTTGTAGTTTGCGTGCATGACGCCGAGCCAGCGCTTCGTTTCTTGAAGAAATGAGCTGATGTGGATGGCTTCCAGCAGCTCTTCGGTGGACAGCTTCTGGAGGAGTTGTGTGACTCGGAGACGGGCCCGTTTATGCGTGCGGCCGTCGTAGCCGTCGTCGTCATCATCATCATCGGATTCGGATTCGGATTCGTCGTCGCATAGGTCGACAAAATCTTCATAGAGATCGACATAGAGCCACAGGCGATACAGAGCTCTGTCAAACTTCATTGCTTCCGTGAGATCTAGCACGCTCTGCAGGGACTTGCGATCCTTGTTCCTGGGCGCGAGCCGACAGTCAGCGGACGGAGCCTGTGTGTAGTCCCGAATGGACGTACCGTTGGCTATAAAAAGCTTGCAGGCGGCGCACTTCTTGAGCATATTCCATGCGATCCAAGATATCGCGCGACGGCGCCCAGTCCAAGTCTTCAAAGTAACTCTCTTCGGGGAGTGGTGGGTCGTCTGTGAAAGGTCCATAAAGCCTGATGTGGGCGAAGCGAGCCGCCTGGACCCAGGCCGGGCCTGCTACGTTCTGCAAAACAGCGCGGACGACGAGATGTTTGCGGGAGTTGAAGACGTCGTACACGTTCTTGGAGACGCGGATTGTGGCGCCGAGGTCGTGGAAGTCACACATACAGAGGAGGATATCGTGAAGCACGTCTTCAGGAAGGTTGGAGAAGTTGGCAGCCATGTTGGATGTCCAGTAAGTGGTTCGCATCGAGCTGGGTCGGAGGGAGCGACGATGCTTCTCGAGATGGGCGCCCAAGTTCCTGCGCATGATGCTGGCACGTGACTCGCGATCGCACACTGATCCCGGGCTGCGAGGGTGCTGCTGCTGGTCGGGACTCGCTGTCGAGCTCGAGTTGCGGGACTGCGCGGTGCTCTGCCCGCAGAGGGAGCAAATCCATCCACGTCGCAGCGCGCAGATCAGATTCAGACGAGCGGACCGTGTGGTGCGACTTGAGGACGCTGCGGCACGGGCGCATGTCGTGGGCGGAAGCTCGAGGAAAGTTCCGGTGTGCGTATGTACGTTGCAACTGGGCTCGACCATCTGGCCGTTTGCGTCGTAACTTCCACATATAGAATTTACAATGATGCGGAGCAAAAGATACTAGCCCACCGCGAGGGTCGAACTCGCAGCCTTCAGATCACCCGCCTTAAGAGTCTGACGCTCTATCCGATTGAGCTAGGCGGGCGTTATGAAGAGATTTAAATGATACAAACTTGATCAAGCCGTGACTGAGACACTTCCGACCCCGGCTTGTCTTTCCCCAGGGTACTTATCTCCCCCTAAAGAGAGACGCCGAACCGCTCTCTCTCTCTCTGTTTTTGAAACATCACCACTCAATTGTCCCGTAACGTGTTTTAAGCCTGTTTTATGGCTAATCCAAGTTCGACGTCTTCAACATTGGGAGCTCTCAGCGTTGACTCGCGATACTGGCTGGCACTTTTAAGCCTCTCAGCTTGGCCATATTGCATCAGCAACATCTGGAAAACCCTCACTTGCTAATTAGATCTAACCAGCCTAATTCACTCTCTGGTAGGTCTAATTTCATGCAAATGAGTGCTCTCATGGAAAATGGCTCTTCTTTGTTCTAAATTGTCTCTCATTAGATCACTTTTAGCCCTCTCACTGTGGGTGAAAAGCTTATTAGCACTAAGATGACTATTTTATCGATCATTCACAGCAGAATAGAACAGCAGGAAAATGAAATATATTTGCATCTAATGTGATCTAAGTACATTGAGAACAAAGGTATAGCAATGTGGGAGATGTGGGTGAGGCAAGCAAGGTGGACGATGCAAAAGGAACAGGTGTCGGGGACGTAGGCGACACGGACGGGGTGGGCGACGCTGACGCGGGCGAGGTGGGTGAGTCGGATGCGTCGTGTCAGCGAGACGCGGGCAAGGTGGCAACACGGTGAGGAGACCACGGCGATGTAGCGACAAGACGCAGGTACAACACGGGGAACGCGGGTGAGAGGAATACAGTGGGCGAGATGGACGGCTCGGCCGGGACGTGAACGACGCGGCCAGGACGCGGACGATGCGGCCGGGACGTAGGCGACGCGGGGGCCATACGGGAGATGCGGGCGTGACGCAGGTGAGAGTTGGGAGATGTGGGCAACGCACGCACGACGCGGGGGCGAGACGAACGTGGGGGCGAGACATGGGCAACGCGAGGGCAACGCTGACTTTGACACGTATGCGATGCAGGTGAGGTGGCAAAGCGGGCGACGCGGGGGGAGTGACAACAGCGACATGATGACACGGGAACAAGATGCGGATGCGACGTGGACACGACACAGGCAAAGCGGGGTTGACACAAGTAAAGCGGGCGAAGTGGCGGACGTGGGGGAGGCGGGCGACGCAGGGGCACAACGAGCGGCACCAATGTTGACGTGGGCATGATGCAGGGGCGTCGTGGGCGACATGAGCGCGAGGCGAGGGCGCTGTGGGGACCTGGGGGCCAGATGTGAGATGTGGGCAACACAGACGAGCGACGCAGGCAAGGCGGGTGCGTGAGAGTGGACGGAAGGGAGGAGAAAATGCGCAGAAAGAAAGAGTGCTCACCTGATGCGTGGCCAGCACACAACCTTACAGAGGGTGTCCTTGGGCGAGAGATGGCTATGGGAGACGGGGAGCTAGCGGGCCAGCGTGATGGGTGATGGTGAATGCGTGGTGAGTGAGTAGCCACCGGGGTGACTTGACTTAAAGACGGACTTTCAGCCTAAGCTACGCACGAACCGATTGAGGAGGGAGGCGAGGCCGGTCTCAGTGAAGAGTAGTCTGCGCGAGCTCCCACGCGCTAAGCGCGTGCGCGGCGGCGAGCACGGCGTGGATATTCTTGTGGAGGGTGGTCTGGAGGGTGTTGCGGAGGAAGACGGTGATCAGGATGAGGTGGAACACGGACACGAGGGTCTGAGAAGGTGAGGACAACGGGTGCCAGGCGCTGGGGTCCGCGCGACGCGCGTCCGTTCCCACGCGAGGCATGCCGCACCCCCAGCCGCCAGCGCATCATTCCTCTTGCTCTCGTCGCCGTCGTTGTAGCACCACCCTTTCCTTGACCTCACCCACCTTATCTGCATCGACACCTTTCCCACCTCGCCCACGTCACCTGCATCACCCGCGTCACCCCGAGCAGGTCGCCGCGAAACCCCCGCCACTGATACGCATCCGCGAGTTCAAGTAGGAACACAAGCTCCTCTGGCGCATCGAGGAGCTCTGCCGCCAGCTCGAGGTCAAGGACTGCCCCACTGGCCTGTTCCGCCTGGGCACCTCCGCCCAGGACACCTGCCGCCGCGACTTCTACACCCCCACGCTCTCCGAAGACGAGCACCTTGACAGTGTTGGCACCGGGGCCAAGTGCCGCCGCACTACGCGTGAGTGCACTTGTTTTATCTCATCGCCCCTTCCTCCCCCCCTCCTTCCCCAACGCCCTCGCAGTACGAGCTTGTCTGGCTCGGGGGCGAGCAGCATGACATCGGTGAGCACCTCGCCGCTTTGCGTCGCACTCTGCGCGAGCTTATTGTCCGTGTCGCGCCCGCATCGCCATGAACAGCCCCGCCGGCGCGCTCAGACACGTCCCGCCGTGTATTTTATACCCTTTCTTGGTGAGTATTCATTCTGTCTCTGTCTCGTCCGCCGCAGCTGAAGGACTCTGACCGCACGCGCGTGTGCAACGTGCTCCTCTCGCTCTTGCTCCAGCAGTTGCAGTACGAGCTCGTTAAGCTCGACGCTATACGGTGAGCCTCTCTCCCGTATGTCCTAGCATGAACTTATCGCCCACTTCTCCCGCATCGTCCATATCGCCCTCTTTCCCCACCTCGTGCGTGTCACCTGCATCTCCCACTGGAGCTTTGTGAGTCGTTAGCGAATCTTGCCGAAATCGGTTTTGACCAGCATTACTCGACATGTCACTCGTGGGGTCGACGGCGATCAACGGTGTGCCTCGGGCTCGAGGCTGAGGGTGCGGTCATGCCGGTGCGCGCGACAGAGCACAAGCGGCGGTCGGCCGCGCCCGCGCAGGCCCGCACGTCGAAGAGCATGGATGGCGTGCACATGCCGCTGCTCTCCCTCCCACCCTCCAGGCCCCCGTCCTGCACAACCGGGCGGACGAGCACGTTGAGTCCACGCGCAGCCTGCGACCCGTCGGCCCCTGCGTCTATGCCCCCGCGTTGCCGGTTGTGATCCTCGTCGTTGTCATATGGCCAGCCCGCGCGCCCCCCAGCATGCCGCCGGTCACCATCTAGCACGAGTGCGGCGTCGCTCGACCTCGACACCCCCGAGCTCTCGACGAGCCCCGGCGTGTCCGCGTCGGACGTCTCCCTCCCGGACAGCGCGCTCACAGCGATGCCCACCGCACCTGCACCTGCTTGTCCACGCACGCGCACGGACAGCGTCGCAGGGGAGTGTTGCACTCCCGGACGACTACGACCTCAGCCCCGCCTCCTGCTGTGTCGCCCCCATGTCACCCACGTTGCTCATGCCACGCCCATGTCACCCTTACTACCCATGTCGTTTGATTCTTTGCCCACGTAGATGCACGCCTCCGTATGTAGTGTTAGTGTCGTTAGTTTTGATCTGTACGTTGTAGTATTGCGAATATAATTTTCTTTTCTTCTCCTTCTCAATTGAGTGATCTATTGAGTGGATTGTAGTCACTATTTAGTGCTCTTGAGATCTAAAGTGCATCTATCTGCAGCTAGTTGAGTGCATATTAGTGCAAAGTCTTTGCAAATGCTCAGCAAACACCCTTTATAAGTGGGTGAGTACACTAATTTGCCCTAACATGCTAATTCGCGCTAATTGCGCTGATTTGCTGCATACCAGCACTAATTATAGCAAATTTGCAAGTGAGGGTTTTCCTGATGAAAAGGTGTTTTTAACGGTAGCGCCCGATAGCACGCGACTCTGCCAGATCGGGACAGGCCGTCTATTGTCTGCGCGACAAATGATGATGGCAGAACGGTAGCAGTTGATATTCATTCGTCTTCGATGTGACGTTTGATCATATTTCGTGGCCGCATACAGGTTATGATGGATCGACTACAGGCACTAGTAGCTTAGACGGAAAGCTATAGTCGATGATATGATAATGATAGTAGACGATCATGTGCCCCTCCAAGGGTGATTCATGGCGCGCGGGGTGCATGGTAAGTTCGTAATGAGCCATACGGTCGGTTCGCGAGTGCGCGAACAGTGCGCGCGGCAGAGAACGCGGTGCGCGCGAGGATGCGCGGGTCAGCGCGGGCGCCTGTACCGCTTACGGATGGAGTCCGCCGCAGTCCGGCGACGGCGAGCCTCACCACCTCCCCTTCTCCCATCCGGGGCCTCTGTTCCCCAAATTTGTTCTTGACATCTCTTCTGATTTCTCGCTGTTCTGCGGAACCTGGTCTTTCCATGTGTATCCTCTTCATCAGAATGTTTGCTTCTCTGGGACACAACTGGGACATGATTTATTCGACTGCGGACATCTCGTGTCCTTGCTCACCAATTTAGCATTGTCTCGGCCTTTCACGTTCCGTCTCATGTTTACAATGGACTTAAGGCGTGCTTCTCTGTACATTAGGTGCGCATTTCATCTCCCCCTCGCGTGTATTGAAGCGACCCTGTTCCCAAACAGCGAGACGGTCAGTGAGTAGTTCATCGCAGCGCCCGGTCGTTTGGGCACCACAGCCCTGCTCGTCCGACGCCCGGCGTGTTGTCCATACTCGCGGCGCCGACGCACCTGGGTATTCCAAGGTACACTGGTGCACTCGGTGGCAGTGCTGTAGCCCGTCGGTAACGCCCATACGAGGTGCCCGCGTTGCCGTCGGTAACGGCCATACGAGCTCGTACGAGCTCCGGTCGTGTAGCCCGTCGGTAACGGTCGTACGAGCTCCGGTAGTGTAGCTGTCGGTAACGGTCGTACGAGCGGTGGTGGAGAAGTAATATACAATGCCAAATGTATCATTCTGGCTGTCGTTTGCGTGCTTTGAGGTCCTCTAGTGTGCTACATACGCGCAAGAACATCCCGCAGCCCCAGGGAAGCCAATACCGGGCTGATACAGCAGGGGACGCCGGCTCCGGTAGTGGCACGTCCCACTGCGTACATTGTTCCCTACTGCACCGTACGTTTCGGTAATGCGTTCGCTACGTTCCCCTGGGTCATACGAGCTCGGAACACTGGTTTTTATCCCCGTGCGTGCTGTGGTTGGCCCGGGGCATTGAAAACACTGCCCAGACTCGTACGAGCCTGTAGCCGTCTGTCACGGTCGTACGAGGCACCTCCGGTGTGCACCCGGAATATTGCGGTAATGGATTCGGCAGATGCGCGTTACTGTACCGAACGCAGCGCACTCAATTTCGTTGCGATGCGTGCCATGGTTGGCCTGGGGTAACAAAAACACTGCCCAGGCTCGTACGAGCCTGTAGCCGTCTGTCACGGTCGTACGAGGCACCGCCGGTGTGCACCCGGAATATTGCGGTAACGGATTCGGCATATGCGCGCGAGTGTACTGAACGTAACGCATCAAATTCCATTGCCGTGCATATCGTGGTTACAGAGGGAGGGTCGGAACAGTGCTCAGGCTCGTACGAGCCTGTACCCTGTCTCAGACGGTCGTACGAGTACCTCCGGGAGAGCGGACACCCGGAAATCTCGGCAATGCATGGCGTGCATTGCCAAAGGTTACCGGAACACGGTTCACTTTGTTTCGTCGCTTTGCACACTGTAGTTAAGGCAGGAGAGTCGAAACAGTGTGCAGGCTCGTACGAGCCTGTACCCTGTGTGAGACGGTCGTACGAGTTGTTCCCTGGTGAACCTCGTTTTTTTTGTTGATGCTTTCGGTAGATGCGCACGGATAAGCTGAGAATAGCGAACTCAATTTCATTGCTGTACCTGGTGTAGTTAAGGAGGTATTGTCAAAACAGTGCGCAGACTCGTACGAGTCTGTACCCTGTCTGGAACGGTCGTACGAGGTGCTCCTGGTGGATATCAAAAATTTCCGGTAATGCATGCAATACATTGCCGTAGATCACTGGAACACAGCGCACTTTGTTTTATTGCTGTGCGTGGCATGGTTAAGGTGGCGGAATTGAAACACTGCAGAAGCTCGTACGAGCTTGTACTCCGTCTGTGACGGTCGTACGAGTTGTCCCCTGGTGAACATGGTTTTTTTCGGTAATGGGTTCGGTAGATGCACACAGTTGTGCCAAGAATAGCGCACTTGGTATTATTGCAGTATGTGCTCTGGTTGGGGCAGCGGAGTTCAAACAGTGTGAACACTTGTATGATCTTGTACCCTGTCTGTGACAGTCATACAAGGTGTCCTCCGGTAAAAACCCACTTTTTCCGGCAGTGTATTCATTACCGAGATTCCGGCAGCCCTTCCATTACCGAGATTCCGGCAGTCCCTCCATTACCGAGATTTCGACACCTGGTATCCAATACCGAGTGTTTGGTCATCTGTGTGTATTACCACTCTCACAACCGAGTTTTTGACCACCTGTGCATATTACCGCTCTCACTGCCGAGTTTTTGATTGCCTGTATTCATTACCGAGTTTTTTGCACCCATTGCCGAGTTTTTGATCACTGGTATCAATCAGCAGTCCTCATTACCGAGTTTTTGACTGCCTGAATCCTTCACCGAGTTTTTGGTCACCTCCAGACTTCAATGCCGAGTTTTTGACCACCGGTATCCATTGCTCGTCCTCATTACCGAGTTTTTGGACACCTCCAGCCTTCAATGCCGAGTTTTTATTACTGAGGTCTGTAATCCCGGTGCTCACTGCCAGTGCTCTCGCTGACCTCTGGCCTTCAATGCCGAGGTTTGAATACCGAGATCGGTAATCCCGGTGCTCACTGTTGGTCCTCCGGCCTTCAATACCGAGTTTTTGTTACCGAGGTCGGCAATTGTGCTACCAGTGGTGCTCACTGTCTCGAACAGCAAGCTCACTGTCAGACACAGTGAGCTCAACATGTTGCCCATCTCTGTATCTGTCCCTCATACTTTTGGAATGCACCTCTGCATCACATCTGAATGTATTGCAGCACCTTGCAGCATATTTACATGTGTGTGTCTGCCTGTACTGAACACCTTCTACCTGAGAAGTCACCCTTCACAGCAGCATGTGTAGATGGTATTTCACCTCGCTGTTTTTTGGATCCGGGAGGAGCATGCAAGAGCTGCGGGTGTGCAAATTTGGAGGGCATTAGCTGCAGAAGTGAGAGAACAGTGTGGTATGATATTTTAAAATGACATACCACACACAGACATGGGATGAGAGTGTATCACATCCCAGACACCTAGATATATTCACAGAGGATATTTTGAATGCAATGCAGAAGAGAGCGCACAGAAATCAGGATTTCCGGTGAAGATACAAGATATGTGTGGAAAGTGGAAGTTCTGAGAAAACACAACATGCATAAGTTCATGTGCAGACATGATATCAACACGCTGTTTGCTGCATCACAATTGGGTACTATTGGGGTGCTCAGATCGGAATTTTCAAGCTTATCGGTGATGAGATGTATATGGGGCATCATATGTCATTATTTCATGACATACAGTATCCTGACACAGCATATGCTCCGATTAGAATGCGAAAACATGGAATAGAACAGGGTAGAACATAGCTATCCAACGCAGAAGAGACCTTGAAAAACGGTTGAGAATCAGTGGAGATGTGCAAGGTGAGCCAGAAGTGTGGTTGGAGTGGAAGGCGAAGTCGGAGCACATTCAGCATAAACCACACTTCTGGCTCACCTTGCACATCTCCACTGATTCTCAACCGTTTTTCAAGGTCTCTTCTGCGTTGGATAGCTATGTTCTACCCTGTTCTATTCCATGTTTTCGCATTCTAATCGGAGCATATGCTGTGTCAGGATACTGTATGTCATGAAATAATGACATATGATGCCCCATATACATCTCATCACCGATAAGCTTGAAAATTCCGATCTGAGCACCCCAATAGTACCCAATTGTGATGCAGCAAACAGCGTGTTGATATCATGTCTGCACATGAACTTATGCATGTTGTGTTTTCTCAGAACTTCCACTTTCCACACATATCTTGTATCTTCACCGGAAATCCTGATTTCTGTGCGCTCTCTTCTGCATTGCATTCAAAATATCCTCTGTGAATATATCTAGGTGTCTGGGATGTGATACACTCTCATCCCATGTCTGTGTGTGGTATGTCATTTTAAAATATCATACCACACTGTTCTCTCACTTCTGCAGCTAATGCCCTCCAAATTTGCACACCCGCAGCTCTTGCATGCTCCTCCCGGATCCAAAAAACAGCGAGGTGAAATACCATCTACACATGCTGCTGTGAAGGGTGACTTCTCAGGTAGAAGGTGTTCAGTACAGGCAGACACACACATGTAAATATGCTGCAAGGTGCTGCAATACATTCAGATGTGATGCAGAGGTGCATTCCAAAAGTATGAGGGACAGATACAGAGATGGGCAACATGTTGAGCTCACTGTGTCTGACAGTGAGCTTGCTGTTCGAGACAGTGAGCACCACTGGTAGCACAATTGCCGACCTCGGTAACAAAAACTCGGTATTGAAGGCCGGAGGACCAACAGTGAGCACCGGGATTACCGATCTCGGTATTCAAACCTCGGCATTGAAGGCCAGAGGTCAGCGAGAGCACTGGCAGTGAGCACCGGGATTACAGACCTCAGTAATAAAAACTCGGCATTGAAGGCTGGAGGTGTCCAAAAACTCGGTAATGAGGACGAGCAATGGATACCGGTGGTCAAAAACTCGGCATTGAAGTCTGGAGGTGACCAAAAACTCGGTGAAGGATTCAGGCAGTCAAAAACTCGGTAATGAGGACTGCTGATTGATACCAGTGATCAAAAACTCGGCAATGGGTGCAAAAAACTCGGTAATGAATACAGGCAATCAAAAACTCGGCAGTGAGAGCGGTAATATGCACAGGTGGTCAAAAACTCGGTTGTGAGAGTGGTAATACACACAGATGACCAAACACTCGGTATTGGATACCAGGTGTCGAAATCTCGGTAATGGAGGGACTGCCGGAATCTCGGTAATGGAAGGGCTGCCGGAATCTCGGTAATGAATACACTGCCGGAAAAAGTGGGTTTTTACCGGAGGACACCTTGTATGACTGTCACAGACAGGGTACAAGATCATACAAGTGTTCACACTGTTTGAACTCCGCTGCCCCAACCAGAGCACATACTGCAATAATACCAAGTGCGCTATTCTTGGCACAACTGTGTGCATCTACCGAACCCATTACCGAAAAAAACCATGTTCACCAGGGGACAACTCGTACGACCGTCACAGACGGAGTACAAGCTCGTACGAGCTTCTGCAGTGTTTCAATTCCGCCACCTTAACCATGCCACGCACAGCAATAAAACAAAGTGCGCTGTGTTCCAGTGATCTACGGCAATGTATTGCATGCATTACCGGAAATTTTTGATATCCACCAGGAGCACCTCGTACGACCGTTCCAGACAGGGTACAGACTCGCATCAGGAAAAAACGACCTGTCTCGGGAGTGCACCCGAGGCTCGAGAGCAGTTCGAGCACGGCGTGACAAGTCCCCCTCTCTCGAGGCACGCGAGCTTGGCAGGGCGCCTCGCGGGCGCTCGGGAGACACAGCCGGCAGCTCGGTGAGCACTCCCGAGTAGCTTCGAGTTTCGTCTCGAGAGTGCTCGAGAGGCTTCTTGAGCATGATATGCACTCCCGATACTATTCACATCCCGGATCTATTTCTGTTCGCTGCTAGATATGCGTTTGAAACAAAATATATTGAAGTAGGTATACTAATACAGTCACTGTCCTGCTCTCTGTATCTACAATACATGGTTCGACCCACCACACGACGTGGCAACAACCGAGAATCGCGACGTCGTGAAGGCGCACCGAGCCAAGCACCCACTCGTCCAGCGGACGTGCGGCAGCGAGCGCGTCGAGCTCCACGAGGGCAGATGGAGAGAAGCGTGGGACGCTCGACGGGTGGTCAGTGATAGAAGTGGTGGAGGGGTTGACAAGCGGGGTCTTGCTTCCGCTGCGCTCGCGGAGGAGGAGAACGGTGTCCTGGTAGAGAACTGGGGCGTGGGGCCGAGCGCGGAGAGCCCGATGGAGTTTGCATGGTCCGCAAGCCGGTGGTCAGAACACAGTTACCATCAAAGTGCATGGCGGAACTCACAATACAACAGGTGGAATGGGGCGCAGGGCAAACCATGAGCATCGGCTTCGAAACAGGGGGCTCCAGAAGAGCCAGGTGGAGAAGCGGGGGAGGAAGAGCTTGACGGTCTTGCAACGCACATGAAATTCGTCAGCTCCACGCATGGTCACAATAGCCACGACGTACCACTGTCCATTCCCCACCCACTTGACTTTGAGGGCAGGGAACACATTTGAGGTAAGCCGCGGGAACAGTGGTACACCGTGATGGCGTACGACTGCGGGACAGTTGCCAAGCAGTGGCCGCAGGCGTGGGCGGATAGTGGTCGTCAGATAATGTATGTATAGCACAATATGTCGGATGGCTCACTCACAAAGAATCACAGGACGCGACGGTGCGAGCAAACGAGGTTGAGATGGGCGAAGAAGAAAGAGATGAAGTCCACGCCAGCTGGCAGAGCGCAAGAGGCGCGCTGGGCGACTGGTCAGTGCGTGGGAAGCAGCTACCATATCCACACGAGAGTATCGCGCTGCGATATGCGCGCATCCAAGTCACTGACAGTGCTGAGCGAGTGCGTTATCTCGCCCTCGCTCAGGCCTGCCTCCTTTTTTTCGACCCTTCCGCACATCCTTCATTCCCGCCTCGTTGAATGCTTCCAGCGCGCCCACAGAGACCACCGAGAGGTTGCGCGAAACCATCGCTTCGCCTACCGCCCGCCGGAACTCGAACATAAGGCGGATGAAGGCCTGGAGCGCGTTGGAGTTTGGCCCACCCCACACGTGCGGAGAACTGTGGTGAACGCGTGCAAAAATCCGGCGGCCACGTCGCCGCTCTCCCCATCCTCGGTCTCGCGCAGCCCGCGGAGGCCAGTTCGGAAAAGCAGCCGGCGACCACCTGGAGCAGGAAGACTGGGACTGGAGGGCGCAGAGACAAGATGATGTGCGTACCTTGCGTTTTTATACTCGCGTGGGCATCCTCAAGCTCCTCCTCACCCGTTCAACCCCGCATCAAGCACAGGCGGCAGGCATACGCAGTCATGACGCGCTGGAGCGCGACTTCGACTGGCGCATTGTCGCTAGTGTCCAGAACATCCACGATATTTCGGCCCAACCCTCCCGCAGACATCAACTTGATGCAGGTGTCCTCATCCTCATCCTCCCCCGCCCCACAGCGGCTCTGGGCCGCATCTGCGGCCACGGCGGCGATGTGGAAGACACAGGTATGTAACTATGCGCGCGACATTGCCGTCTGTGACGTCGTCTGCGCGGGTGAGGAAGACCTGGGCTGTGAGGAGCTCCGCGGAGCGCGTTTCGAGCAACGCGGCGTTCTGCCAGTGCTCCTCGCGCATGGTGGCAAGCTCTCGCGGGAGTTTGCTCCTGTACGCCTCAACCCAGGAAGCGGTGGCGTATGTGTCTTCTGTTAGTATTGTGTAGGTAGTAGTACAACCACTGTGCACACTGTAAATAAAGATTTTTACCGAACTCCTGGGGTATCCCGTGCGCCGAAGTCATCTCGACTGTCCTCTCGTGGCGTCACTCAGGCACGCGAGAGCTCGGTAGGAGCCAGCTGCGGCTCTCAAGGTGTCGTGAGCAGCCACTGCAACTCTAGAGAGCTCGCGAGCTCACCGTGGTGCTCGCCGCTGCTCGGGCGACCTCGGTATCATCAGTCATTACGCTCGAGCGCTCGAGCGCTCTCCCGGCCATCACTGGCAACGAGCGTGCGATCCCGAGTCCGGGCCGGGGCTCTCGCGCGGAGCGCTTTTTCCTGATGCGTACGAGTCTGCGCACTGTTTTGACAATACCTCCTTAACTACACCAGGTACAGCAATGAAATTGAGTTCGCTATTCTCAGCTTATCCGTGCGCATCTACCGAAAGCATCAACAAAAAAAACGAGGTTCACCAGGGAACAACTCGTACGACCGTCTCACACAGGGTACAGGCTCGTACGAGCCTGCACACTGTTTCGACTCTCCTGCCTTAACTACAGTGTGCAAAGCGACGAAACAAAGTGAACCGTGTTCCGGTAACCTTTGGCAATGCACGCCATGCATTGCCGAGATTTCCGGGTGTCCGCTCTCCCGGAGGTACTCGTACGACCGTCTGAGACAGGGTACAGGCTCGTACGAGCCTGAGCACTGTTCCGACCCTCCCTCTGTAACCACGATATGCACGGCAATGGAATTTGATGCGTTACGTTCAGTACACTCGCGCGCATATGCCGAATCCGTTACCGCAATATTCCGGGTGCACACCGGCGGTGCCTCGTACGACCGTGACAGACGGCTACAGGCTCGTACGAGCCTGGGCAGTGTTTTTGTTACCCCAGGCCAACCATGGCACGCATCGCAACGAAATTGAGTGCGCTGCGTTCGGTACAGTAACGCGCATCTGCCGAATCCATTACCGCAATATTCCGGGTGCACACCGGAGGTGCCTCGTACGACCGTGACAGACGGCTACAGGCTCGTACGAGTCTGGGCAGTGTTTTCAATGCCCCGGGCCAACCACAGCACGCACGGGGATAAAAACCAGTGTTCCGAGCTCGTATGACCCAGGGGAACGTAGCGAACGCATTACCGAAACGTACGGTGCAGTAGGGAACAATGTACGCAGTGGGACGTGCCACTACCGGAGCCGGCGTCCCCTGCTGTATCAGCCCGGTATTGGCTTCCCTGGGGCTGCGGGATGTTCTTGCGCGTATGTAGCACACTAGAGGACATCAAAGCACGCAAACGACAGCCAGAATGATACATTTGGCATTGTATATTACTTCTCCACCACCGCTCGTACGACCGTTACCGACAGCTACACTACCGGAGCTCGTACGACCGTTACCGACGGGCTACACGACCGGAGCTCGTACGAGCTCGTATGGCCGTTACCGACGGCAACATGACGGGGTCGTACCGCCGTTACCGACGGCTACAGAGGGGGAAGGGGGTCACTGGTGACCCCCTCTCACGGCGAATGTCTAGCCCGCGTCGAGCTAGCTGCTATCTCGCTTGCACTACACATGTCAACGATCAGCGCGTTTCTTCCGACCCTCCCATGCGGCCCAACACCTGGCTCACGGGCTTTGAAGCGCTCTCAGCCCGCCTAGCCCCCTGCGAGCCAACGATCAAGTCCCGCTGCATCGCGATTCTTGTCGCCGACGGCTTTGACCGCGCGCAAGTCAACGGCGTCCGCACCACACCGCTCAAGGCCGGAATAGCGAAGCGTGGGCGATGGCGAGAGCAAGGGCCATCCCGCGGACCACCACCATCGCGAGTGAATCACCCGCCTCCGCCTCTTCCTCCTCCTATTCGACGCGCTCGTAGTCACGCGCGGCACGGCGAACGCGCGGCGCACGCCGCACGGGGCACGGGCGAGGGCAGTGAGCAGGTTGCGAATACGAAAGTTAAGTCAAGATATATACATCCTTGGGAAGACGTACTACAGTCGGTGTTAGCGACGACGAAGAGTCTGTGGTCTGGCAAAATTTGCTTATGATGATTTCTTGCTAATTGTCGTGGTTCGATGCGGCGGCGCCGCAGTGGCGTCCCGCTTTGGCCTCCGTTCGGTCGCCTACTGGACTTCCCCTGCGACCACCATCATCCCCTCAGCGCGATGTGCCACTCACGCTCGCGGGTGATCCATCAAGACATGGTGAGTTCCTCCCTTTGCTCTCAGCATCTCGTTCACAGTGCCCACATTTCTATCGACATTGATGTGGCTTTTAACAACTTCTCGCAGACCATCATTGTCTCGTCGCCCTCATGGCCGCCACTCTGCGCCCGGTACGTTCAACTTCCCACCTCCACAAAGCCAACATGACCACCCACTCCCTGCGTTTCCGCCTCCTCGTACCCACCACAAGTCACGATGTTTTTTCCTCAACCGCGCGAGCTTGGTGTGCCTCCAGAACGCAATCAAGCTTGAAGTCATGGTGCTTAAGCGCTTATGGCCACGGCCACCCTCCGCGCGCGGTGTGAAATTCCTCTTTTGCCTCTTCTCCTCCCCTTCACGCTGATTCCTCAGCCTCGCCGGCAGTGTAAACGTTGCTCCGTGTGCTCTTACATCAGTCCCGAGTGACTCCACTTGTAATCGGGGATGTAAGGAAATGTGGTGGAGGTGTTGCGGCAGCCACTCAGTGGGAGTGCGGTGTACAGGTACGTCTTCAGAACTTCCATACAGGCTGGCAGGTGAGCAGGATGTCAGGACACCGCACGGTTGAGCCCGCGCCTCGTGGGCTTCTGCTGCTAGACCTGCGGGCGACCACTTCCGGCAGGTGTTGCTGAATGCGCGCGAAACGTCCACCCCGAGCACCAGCCCGTTTTGTAGCAGCAGCGGCTCTCCAGGTTGCGTTCCTTTCCCTTTTCCACCGAGATCAGTTCCGCACTGACCGCTCGTCCATAGCTGCCTTGACCAACTTGCAGTACTCACACATCGCTTGAGCGACCTCCCCACGCAAGCAGGGCGGTCTCGGTCCAAACCTCAGGCTCCTGCTCGTCGAACACCGCGACATGTCCATCTCGCCTGATTACGTCGTGCTCGTTGAGGACGAGGGCATCGCCCTCTGTGGGCTCTTCATCATCGACCCATAGGGGATCCTCAGGTGCGTTCGGCGGGGTTGGACAACTGAACCACCGCAATCGACAACGTCCCCGTCGGCCACTCGGTCGAGGAGACGATCCGGTTCGTAAACGTGTCCCAGTTCACCCAGGTGAGTTTCGCTTCCTCCACGTTCTCCGTGGCCACTCCCGCTGACTACTCCCTCCTCGCTTTCCCCTTCCCCGTTCACCACGCTTCCGAACGACGAGCATGTTGAGGAGTTCCCCACAAACTGGAGTGAGGAGGAAAGACGATGAAAACACGGCCATCCATGCTCACCGTCACGACCATCTCCCCGCGCCCCTCCACTGCGCCCCTCGCCGCGCTCGACCGGCCTTTCCGTGCTCTCCACACTGACTGCTCTATCACTGGGCGAGCACTATATATATTCGCATTTTCTACAGGCCGTTACTGACCACTCTCATGGCAGGGACGACCCTATGCATCACAGGAGTACTATGTCGATGTGCTCACTGCTGGTTGAGAGGCCTCAAGGACGCGCCCACATCGCTGACTGTGTAAGTCGTTTATTCTGCTCTTATGTCCATTGTATAGGATACCTGCTGTTTCGTATCTACCCAAATGGATTACTATTGCACAATTGGATTGTACTCTCTGCGTAATATGTGATCCCCAGTGTGCGATGGAAGACCATAATGTTCTGCATGATGCTGTCATCCCCTCCGCTAAATCTGACGTTTTATCATGTAGCGCTATCATCTCATGCGCCGCAGATGACCGGTATATGGTCGCGCGCGCACTCAGAAATGATAGCCCTGTCCGCGAGAATCGATCATCATTTGATAGCGGAAGAAGCAGACGATAATACACTACAAGTTACTGCATTACTTGGATGCTCAGCTACCGTCTATTGTCTTCGCTATCACTAACTATCGTACGCTACGAATGCCCCCGTGCACTATCAGACGCTACCGTTTCCGCGCCTACTTTGCTGATGTCCCGTACTCACCGACGTGGAACGTCGCGTGTGCACGTGATCCGCGTGACTGTCCCAGGATTTGGAGGCGTCCCCCGTTGGTCCCCCGAGTCGACTGCGCACACTCGTCCGCCCGTCGACTATCTCTACTTTCTTCACGCCGCCCGTCCCTCGACCCAGCTCCGCCAAGCATGGCCACCGTGATTGATGTTTCGAGCAGTCTGGGAGAGTATATGTTGAAAGGCTGGGTGCGTTCTTACCATGCTTTCAGGCTTAGCAGGTTGTCTTGAACGTTTCTTTCGTGCGCATGGGTGGCAGGTCTTGACAGACAAAATATGCTCGCAATGCTCGCGGGTTCCTCTGATGAGATCCCCCGCCACGTCTGCCACGCAGATCCACTTCTGTGTTAACTGCGACGCTGCGCCTGAATCCTCTGGTAGCACTTCGGTAGTTCCTCCGGCAGCTCGGAACCCTCCGCCGACCTCCACTCAGCGCGGCAAAGTCCCAGTACCCACCTATTCTCCGTCAAGCAAGTCATACAGTAGCGCAGTTTCACGCGCATCGACCCCTCCCACGGAAGTATCCAACGCGCCAAGCTCTCCCCCTCTCATGCCTGTCATGGACACAGCAGAACTCCTCCGTCGCCGTCGGCAGTCAGATCTTGCGTCTGCCGAGATCGGGAAGCGCATGCTCAAGGGCTGGGCCATGCTCGCCGACGAGTGCCCCAACTCAGACTGCTACGGCATCCCTCTAGTACGACCACCGAAATCCGGCGCATCTCTCGATCCGAGGAAGGCGAGTCTTCTGAGGCACATACGAACCCCGAGTATATTTAACGAGACAGGAATGCGTGATCTGCGCCGCTGTTTACGTCGACGAAAAGGATGCCTTCGGACGGGGTCACCTAGTCCCAATGCCACCACCCCCTTCTTCGGCAGAAACGTTCCAGGCACTCAGGCTTGCCAGCGAAGCTCGCCAGACTGCCGCTCCCGCGCATACCACACGACCAATGGCAAAAGAAGGCTTTGGGGCAGCCCCCCAACCGGTACGCTACTGTATATGTGATACACCCGCAATGCTGATGACCCCGTTCGCAGCAATTATCCGCAGGTGGCCGAGTCCCACATATGGGCACGGTGAGTTTTAAAATGAACCACCTGACCAAGTGTTACTCAACGTCTCGCAGCAGCCGATATCTAAATCAGCCACCGCTTCGGCCCTCGAGGCGACCGCGCTATCTCTCGAACGGACGCTACTTGTCCTCTCGGAGCGCATGAATGTCTGCTCAAGCGCGCTATTAATCGACCCCATATCCATCGGCCAGACAGCGGAGGCAATCACCAAGACCTCACAAGCATTGACTCAGGTCAAGCAACTGCTTTGGAGCGAGACTCAAGCGCTCCAAGATTGAGAGCTCTGCGCCCGTATGGCTCTCCCATGACCGGCTCGCGAGCCGCCGTTGAGCAGGTGAGTCCTTTCCGTGGGGTGCATGGCCTCTGTCGCACGTCTAGAACGACGCGTGTCCCGATTGCGCAGCGATGACGGACCTCGTTTCAATAGCCGGGGACGGATCAGGAGTGATGGGCGTTGGCGCGGCCACAGACACATAGAAGAGATGCGGGGACGAGTGTACGAGCCATCGGCGTAGACGAATCAAAGGCCTGCGCGCGGCCGCGTTGTGGTTCCCTCCACGAGGCAGCGTGCGAACGATCCGGTCTCGAGCAGCTGACATCAACTGGCGCGGTCTCGCTCACTATCTCCCTGAACGATATCTAGATCTCGAGCCCGGGCAACGCGTATTACGCCATGCACGCGGGCGCTGTGCAAGCCCACCTTCCGCCGCGGTTCGGGAATGCGCGGTATCCTCATGTTCTCCATGTTGCGGCCTATAAGGTCCTCCTCCCGGCCTTGCGGGGCTCGGATCCCCATCTGCCCCTGTCTGTGCACCTCGTCATCTTCGTTGCTTCCGCCGTCGTTTGTCGACAGCGTTGAATGCCGGCATTTTTCTGAATTTCACCCCACTTGCCCTTGAGACCTCACTTCGCTTAGCTTCTCCCAATGCCTCGTCTCTTCCCCAGTCTTGGTCGCTCCTCGAAGGAGCATGCTAGTGCGTACGCTGGGTATGACACCTACGATGCTCCCCATGGCTATTACGACGACCATGGGTACGATGAGCAGGCACCACCCAGCTCCGCCTGGCGCCGAGTTTTTGCTAAAAAGCCATCGAAGAAGGTATGTCGTCGCTGTCTTGCGAGTAGCTATCGCTGACGTATTCCAGAAGTACATTAGACCAGAACAGGTTTGTTTTTCGTGCTCCAGACAGTACGTTTGACTTAAATGCTCTTCCGCATCAGGTGTGTTCCGTATGCAACTCCCCAAGAATACCGTGCCACCATCGAGCATTGGCCAGAAGAGCCGAACTATCCGGCAGATTCCCCGACGACGAGGATTCGTCATACGAACATCTTCTTCAACATGGTTCCCGCCCTCGCCCTCCAGAGAGCCCACCCCTAAGTTGAGCGCGAGAGCACCCTCGATCGGATTGGGCAAGCCTTTGGTGGCCCCGACCCTTACTCCCACTCCATCCTGACACCGTTCTTCTGGGTCGCTGGTGCGCCTTTCTATGCTCTCTCAGCCTCCTCCCAGCGGTCCCCCACACGTCGCTGTGATGTCGAATATGCGCCAAGTGGCCAACCCCGTCCACCCACGAGACGGTCGAGGACACCGACCGGACATGTCCACCCGTCAGCGTCCTACCCTCCCCGAGGCGACCGGATGGCCCACCCTCGGCGACGAGAACGGGAGCATAGCGAGCCACCCCGGATAAGCGTGCGTCTTAACTCTTCTCGCATTCATATAGACAATGAGGTACTATGCCGCAGCCGGCGCGCGATCATCCTGCGTACTGGGACAAGCCGCTCGACCCGCGCGAAGAACCCCCGGTTGTCGTGGTCGTTGAGCAGGGTAAGAACGGGAAGAGGGACAAGTACTATATCATTCCCGGAGGAGCGCCGGTCATATTCGAAGACGCGGCCGGTAATGAGCTCACTCGGTGCGTGGGTCGGGTTCCTGTGTTCCACATCGCGATGGGGGCTCATACAATTTCCGAGAATAGGGTCGGAGACTTCAGCGGCCGTTACCGACCCCCGACACGTCCACGCCCTGTGATTGTCCAAGACCAGTTCGGTCGTGAGATATGCCGGTGCGTTCTTTGAGTTAACCTCCGTGCGCTCTGTAGTTGATCTTCGCGCTTCCTGCAGGGCCGGTTTCAACAACGACGACCGCGTGTCAGTCGGCAGCCGTTCAGTGGACGATTACTCCGAAAGTGGACGATCTTACCAGCGTGGTCGTCCCGCGGAGCGTACTCCTGTAATACCCGGAACGAGGTTCGTCTCTCCACGCTTCCTGCGCGCCGCGATCTCATGTTTCATTTACATAGGGAGAACCGCTCAGCTCCTCATCTCTCCCGTCATGACGCAGCACAACATGGGTCGCGTCGACAAGGCTCGCACCAAGAGTCGCGCCATGGATCGCCTCGGCAGCCCGAGTCATCTCGGACACAAGCGACTCCTACCCCCGGCTCATACGATAGAGATCCACATTACCAGTACGTTTGTCTCGCAGCCAGCTCGGATTTGAATAGCAGCTGACCGTGACTTCAGACCCTCTGGCAGAAGACGCGCGTACACCACGCGCGAAGATATGGCATATGTGGACCCTAGAAGCGCAGATCCAAGGGGACCGCGCAGCGACAGGAGCGGAGGGTACGTTGGCTATCTTAGTGCATTGATGGTTCACGATCGCTCATCTCTGCATAGCTCCAAACATAGCTCGAACGACACACTAGTGCGCGCGACTAGCCCCCGGCACGATGATCGTCACGGTCGCTCAAGGCGAGATTACGTCCCGACTGAGCGAGACTACACCTATCGCCGTGACAATCGTCGAGAGTGAGCATGCTTCTGAAATTCTATGAACAATCTTCCTTCACGCACGCGGACTAACAGGGGTAGTCCACGTTCCGGGTCCTTCAGAGACTCTTCCGATTCCGAGCGCACCACGAGTACCTTGACTGGCACGAGTAACACATCAGACACTTCTCTCTCTATCATTTTAGACACTTCTTTCTCCGTCATTTCCGGGTAGAACGTGTCGTTGAGCAGACATTATGCACTACATGCTATATATGCCCCTATGCCAACCTATGCCCACCCTATGCATCATCGCTTCCCGCCTCTCCTACGCGCACCTTTACCTCTACTACTTCCGCTCCTCCTTTCTGCTGCAACGATGTCGTTTCTACCCAACCGCAGGATCCCGTCCTTGAACGATCCGACGCCCATCTTCATGCCTCGTTCCCTCTTATGACTCGGCTTCGAGCTCGAGGGATCATAAAGAGCCTTCAGCGAAGGGTGATAATTCCCCAGTTGCTTCGCCTGCGGATGTTTCAGCCCAAATCCCGTCGACGCACACGTTCCATGACGAACGCACCTCCTCCAGCTCCTTCTCTCGCCTCTGCTGCTGCTTTTCCAAGAGCCCGTCGCGCACGTGTTTCGCCGCGCGGTTCCGCTCCTTCTGCCTCACCGCCGCCTCCCCCTTGCCGAGCTTCGCGCCTCCCGCGGCCTCGAGGATGCGCCCCGCGAGGGCCTTTTTGCGCTGTGCAGGCGTCAGGTCGAGGTCGTGCTTGAGCGAGCCGGAGAGAAGTTGCGTGTGCACCAGCCGGTGGAGAAGCGCGTCGTTCTGCGCGTTCGTCCTAGGGGTCCGGGGTCCGGTTAGCGTTCCCGTGAAGCGCGAAGCACACGAGGACGGGGCAGATCTCGCGGGAGCGCGGGGTGGGTGGGGTGAGAGAACAGGACGCGGAAGTTTTGGCGCAGCGGAGGGCTGCCCCCCCCAGAACCGAGAGGGAGACGGCACTCACAGATCGTCCTCATCATCCGCAGAGCGCACTTTCTGCTTCTGGGAGGGTTTCGCCGCGTCCTCGGTTAGCTTGGTGACTTTCGAGGACTGTGACAGGGCGCGGTGAGTCGCTTGCGGGACGATCAACCGGCAATGGGTTGGCACACCATGAAGCCCGTTTTCGACGCTCTGGTGACAGCGGAGGATCTGCCCGCCTCCGAAAATACAACGACGTCGGGCTGGGGGGCACACGACTCGTATGTGAAGTCGTCATCTGTTGACCGTCGGCATCGAACGATGAACCGAGACATGCGGACAGACCGCGTACCGTCATCCTCTGGCTCGTCGGTCACGCCTTCGCTATCCTCGTCTTCTCCCTCCGCCTCGCTCGAGGTAGAGCGTTGAGTGATCCCTGCCCACTCTTCTTCTTCAGAAGCCTCTTCCACACGCTTCTTCTTGCTGATCGCCCTATCGAGGGTGGAGTGGGGTCCTTTTTTGCGCTTCCCAACGACGGTGGTAGTCTCAAATGACTGCAGGAACTGTTGTCCATGAGCCTCTAGGACCTTGAGCAAATCTTGGTCCGGCATTTCCGACACGTCATTTGCTACTGGGATTCAAAATTACCGCAAAGCGAGAATTCGACGAGGGAGATCTGGAGCAGAGTGCTGTGAGTGAACGATTGAGGGTTGGTTCAGACCTCCGACCCTTTGGACTTCGGCGGCCCGGAAACCCACGTTAGGGTTAAGAGTCCAGTGACATTAGCCGATGCGGCCAGTCCTTCCCTCTGATTCTACTTGTCGATTGCCCTGTTTACACTCAGCATTCTCCATGTCGCAAAGCAGGAAGCGAAGAGCAACCCCAAATACCCCTTGAGCGGCCTAAAGCTCCCGAGACACCCCTTGAAAAGCCACTTGTCGACATCTCAGAGTCGGAACAGTGGCGAATCATCAAAGAGTCAGGCATCCTCAAGCAGATTCCGACTGCCCAGACGGCACACCCAGAGCAACAGAGGGGAGTGACGAGGAGGGGAAGTTGTCACCATGTGCAGAAGAGCTCTTCAATGCAACCATGCTCATCATCCCGATGTCGTTCATGTTGTTGCTCATGGACATGTAGGCCCTCCCCTGGCTGTTCTCGGCAGTTATTGAGGCTTTGTGTTTCTCCCGTAGACTAGTGCATCATCAATATGGAAGACGGCCGGACTATTGGCAAATATTCACCCAAAGGCTGGTACCAGGGATACCGAGTACGTCGCCTGTGTCCAGTTACTCATGCCAGTATTCATGTCGAGGTCGCAGTCCTTTCAATATTCATTTTCTACAGTGAGTCACCTGTATTCCTACCAGTGCCTTTGGAGCGCTGACAGCATACAAAGCCAACCGTTACAAGTCCGTGAAATGGATGCAGGCTGCGTTCTTCGTGTCGCGTGTGTTTCTGGCAGTCGCCTTGTTTGGCTGATCAATCGAGGGAATTGCTCGTAGTCATGCAGCAGGTGTGTACGCTTATCATACACCATGAACATCTCTGAAACGTAGACGAAATCTTGTCGCAGAGTCCGCCGACGGCTACGGCTTGGATCTACGGGGTATTACAGCTTGATCTGTTACCGTCAGTGGTGAGTTTGGGAGGCGTGGTAGCGTATAGCTACTGGAAAGCTTGAAGATGATGCCTTGAATCGCATGAGTTAATCCCACACGGACATCGGGCACGGGAATATATTAGCAGGTCGTTGTGATTTCGACATAATTTATGTACACAGAGAGTCAAAGCTCGGGAATGTGTGCTTGACAATACGCCGCAGTACGTGTTGTGTTCTTCGACACGAGCAGCACCTTTTACAAGCACGGGGATTCGGTAGAGACGAAGTTACCCCGGACGCTGAGAAGTCTACAGACATCCAGATCGTTGTATGCTCAATCATACGCCACTAAGCGGGTTGGGGCTTTGACCCGTAGGGCACCTTGTATGAGCAACGGTTTGCATCACACGAGCGAGTTCAAGGAAATCCACTGGTGATACAACCGTCAGCGAGAGCAGTGATAGGGTTACAGCAAAGATATAATATCAATGTCCTTCGGATTCGTCCAGTTCCTTTGCAAGCGACTCGACCTTAGTCTGTAAAACCGACAGTCAACATTCGTTGGATCAATTGTGACTCATACAAGCGTACCCGATAGTTCTTGCTCCGACCTTCCAGATGCACTCGGAGGGCTCCCAGCTGCCAACGAAGCCGCCTTCCAACTTTCGTTCGAATGTATCTTGATGTCATCCAACCGTTCAACGAACGCTCTGTATACGCGATCATCCCTGGCAAAGTAGTATGTCTGCCCAAATAGATGAATAAAGCTCTTCTCTTGACATGAGCGCATAACTCACGGGCATTGGGTCGTCTTGTACGTATTGCAATATATTGGACCACGCGGCCATCATTACAAGGTCCGCGGTAGCGTTGGCAATGCTGTACAAAATCAGCTTAGAGAGTACGTTGGCTTTCAGAAGAGAAATACCGACTAGTCTTCAAGAGTGGCGATGAAATGAGCCTTGCCAAGATTGTTCGTCGCGAAGCTTCGTACGGCAGCTTCAGCGGCATGGACAGCTTTCCCGTCCACGCCTTGCCTGAGTGCAGCTGCGATGTCGCCAGTTTGGTAGCGTTAACCACGAGTCGCCCTCGCTCATGGATGAGGGTCTGCAAAAACGAGGCGATGAGGTCTTTCTGGGATTTCTGCAGCCCGTAATCGATAGCTATCTTCAAATTTACTCCTGTAAATAGTGTGACCGCATATTCAGAAACTGTATCTGAGAGTGGCCACGTACTCAGCATCTTCAACATCTTCTTGGTTTCCGGTTTCTCAAAGTCCTCGTCATTGAGGTTGTTAATATACCGGGAAAATGCCCAAGTAGCACGATGGCAATGTCGGTGGCCTCTATCCGCATGGCATGAATAAGAGGAGTGACATCGCCTGATTTCTTAACTAGACTCTAAACTATATCCGTTAGTGGAACAATTATAGGACGTAAGTCAATGACGAACCTCGAAAGACCTGTCGCGGACATCCATAAGGAACATGATGTCCTTCCTTTCTATGGCGCGCATAATCTCAAAGGGCTACGCACGAACGTATGAAAAGGATATATCGCTTCAGGAAACTTCGCTTACTTCACCTCAGGAGGTTTCCAAGGAGAACTACCGGTTCGCCTTGAGGTTTCGCGTAGCATTTTCGCAGCTTGAATGGCAGAAGGTAGTATGTCCAGTACAGACTTGCGTTTCACATTTGGGCTGGTCTTGGGAGAACTTGAGGTCGACGCAGCGTCCTGTTCCTGCTCATCTTCTGAAGGCTTGGCGAGAGCGATCTCCAGAGCCTTCCGCTGTCGTTTCAGCTCTGCTTCAAGAGCTCTCGGAGCTTCTATGTCTGCCTCACGCCGCAAAAATGCTTGAGATGTGTTTGCTTAAGATGTGTTGGGCCCTCTCGCTGATACGTACAGGAGGAACAGTACTCACCCGTTGAAGGCAGACGCGCTGGAAGGCAAGGATTCGGAGGGGACCTGTCTCGAGGAGGGCTCGCGCGTGTTAAAGGAGTAGCAAATTCGTCCAGGGATTGTCTCCGTGCCAGGTCGACGACCACCTGAACATGGTTGAACATTGGAGGTGGAGGACAGGGTGTGAAACGGGGAGAAGGTCTAGTAGGTCCACAACAGCCTAGAGAGCCGCTTTTGTCTGGCGTGCGGCACAGGTGATGATCTGGACCAAGCTGCGGAGGCATTCACAATGACTAGGGATGGAGAGGACAGCGTGGACAGTGATATCTCGATGCAGCCTGAGGACGTGGAGAGGAAACTCGGCCGTCAGTTGACAGTGCCTCAGTGGCTGCAACCAGCACTGCGGCGGCCCGGCGCGAGCACTCGATGCCACTTCACCGCCGGCGGCCCTCGGGGCTGCTCACTCTTCCTCCCTGCCGTTTACATGTTCCGGTCTGCTGCTCGTTTCTGTAGAACTCCCCCGTCGTCCCGGACATTCTTCACCAGCTCGACCCTCCGCGCTCAAGCCTCAAAGCCAGCTCCCGCTGCTGAAGATGCACCAATTCTTCATTTCGTGAGGAAGAAAGTACAAGAGCGGGACAAACTTCAGTCTGAGGTATACCTGCCGGTCTGAAATCAAGAAGGCTGATTGAAAGTCGTTGATGCAGCTTTCCGAAAATGCCTTGACCGACGAAGACGTGAAGCGAGTGAGGCGAATACGTGAGCTGGAACCTCTGAGCGAGGCGTTCGCTACATGGACGAGAGCCAAGGAGGTCCGTGCTCATTGCTCTTCTCGCGCGTGCGTACTTTAAGTACGTTTTCAACAGTAGTCGTTAGAGGAGACGACTCCTTTTCTCCATGATCCCGACACCACAATGAAGAGTATGGCTGAAGAAGAGTACGCCACGCTAACGAAGACTATGTCCAAGTTGGTAGAGGACACGTTCCCCGCTCTTCTTGTGCCAGCTTCCAAGACCTCCCATCTTTCCGCCATCCTCGAGATTCGCGCAGGCGTAGGAGGATCAGAGTCCGCACTTTTTGTTGAAGATTTGATCGGGATGTACACTGGCGCCACACACTCCATGGGCTGGAGCCTCACAGTGCTCAATGCGAATCCTCTTGACGCAGGGGGCATCAAGGACGCCATTGTAGAGGTCAAAGGCGAGGGCGCATACGACGCTCTGCGATGGGAAAGTGGCGTCCATCGGGTGCAGAGAGTACCGGCCACCGAGTCGAACGGGCGAGTTCATACAAGCACCGTCAGCATCATGGTAAGGCACACTCCGCCATTGTACTATTCGTCCCACTCACGCGGATTGCAAGACTCTGCCTTTGATCGAAGAATCCTCTTCGAAGAATCCTGATGACGAGCTCTTCAAAATGGACGATGTCCGGATCGAAGTTATGCGGGCTAGGGGGGCTGGTGGGCAGGTGAGCATCTGCTCCGAGTGTACCACACGTTTTTTGACGTTTCGCTCGTTCTCAGCATGTCAACAAAACGGAATCAGCCGTTCGCCTCACCCATGTACCCACGGGTATTACTGTGTCTATGCAAGACGAGCGGAGTCAACATCAAGTGAGCAGTTGCTTGTGTCAGTTGTCTACAGGATGCTCACAGTGCCGCAGAATCGCAGACGAGCTTTTCAAGTGCTCCGTGCGCGCCTCATGGACCGAAAGTTGAATGAAGACATGGTTCAGCGGCGAGAAATGCGCCGCAGTCTGGTTAGCAGTGCAGACCGAAGTGAGAAAATCAGGACATATAACTACGCCCAGGTAAGCTACATTCAGCTGTCTCGCCAGTGGTTTAACATAGTCGTAGGACCGAATCACAGATCATCGGATTGGTATGTCCATCAAGAACCTACCCTTGGTCATGGAGGGAGACGGTTTTCATGTCCTTTTAAGAGCTCTTCAACAACGCCACGATGAAGAACTGTTGGAGGACGTGTTGTCGGAACAGTAAACGTCCGCCGTTGTCGCGCTTGGTAAATTACAACCTACAGTATAATTCCCATATCTACCCGTCTTGATAATTTCACTCCCCACGCATCTGGCCCTTTCTAATGGCTTGTGTGATTTATGATAGCGTACTGGGATTCCGTGCGATTAAATGAGATCCTCATGTGTGCCGGGTATGTTGATTCAAACAAGCGCTTGTAATCTTATGACGGTGCCACAATGATTCGGAGCGCCGAGTCCTTGCTGCAACCACTTGAACGCGAAACCCCAACCATTCGCCAGTCCTCGAGATTTCTCGTATATAACGTTGGTAAGATCCAGACTCTGGATATATGATTACCGCAGCATTCATGTTATCCTTCACTTTTGCAGGTTCGTTGCTCATACCCGCTACCGTCTGGCGACTCAGCCTGTGTCTCATAGGCTACATAGCATGCTTGGTATTTGGAAAGACGCAGAAGCCGCTGCTTCATCTACTTCAAACTCAAGCAAGGGCTCGCCAAGGGCTCATGAAAATGAATATCCCAGCAAAAAACGGAACATCACGCCCTCTTCCGCTTCCCCCGAGTCACATGGATTACCACGCCCAGCGACCAGTCCGGAGGAGGTATACACAGAGGTGACGCAAGGAAATGGTAGGTTCGGATGATGAGTGGCTATTACTGATACCTCATTGTTCATAATAATCGTTTTGTAGCAATCGTCATCATCGAGAGCCTTGAAGGTATGCCAAGTAGGAGAGGCTTTGTCTGTGCAACTCTAACAATTTTTCGCAGAAAAGATGCGCATGTTCAGAACAGCACTCGGTCAGAGCATCGTCATTCGTCAAACAATAGCAAATACTGGGAGTCATCGTATCATTCTTTTCGTAGTCGAGTGAGTACCACTGCTGTTTGGTCAAACTTTTCTGCTGGTCAATCTCACGCAATCAATATCAGTGACGATAATTCCATCGATCAATACGCCGCAGCGCTAGAGAGCATGGACTTCACAGTCGGATCTTACACGCTCCCCATGCATACATCTGGTCAGAACCAGTGGCCCAATGTCATCTTCAACGACATAGTTGTCGTGCCTGCCAATGCAAGTGCCTTCTCCTACCCGGTCTCATAGCCATCCTCAGTTACGACCGAATTCTACAGATGTTGCTTCAGGCTCTCGAGGACGGCAACGTTAAGCTCTCTCAAGCTCATCTCATCGTAATCAGCGATGCACAGCGCGTAGTCCCGATGGTCAATCCCCACCCAGTTCTGCGCATAGTGTCAGAACATTACTACGCCAAGACGACAGATCGTCCTCGAATCCTGGCCACACTTACAAGCCCACCAGACCGCTGGCAACACATAGACTTGCAGCACCTTGAGCAATCTCTGGATGCACGGTCGTTCTTCCTCGTCACGAAATCCCTCGATTCTTGGTTCGGTCCAATGGAGCTCGTCACGGAGTATGATTCGCTTGGTCCCCTACCTAAGGACAGTCCACTATCCTCCGACCTGCGAAAGGCAGATCCAAACGGGGTCGTTCTCAAGGACCACCACTTCCAATGCGCCGGCCGCATTTTCTCACAACTCGGGAATCACGCCACCAAGCTCTACTGGCGAAGCGTCTACGATGAAGTCTCCCGTTCCCCCGATGATGAGGTGACGCTCACGAAGATGGACGTTCTAACGAACATGATGGGCGAGTCGTTGAACATCGACATAGCTTCCCCCGCGTTCAATACTACTCCAAAAATGGTGACGCTGTTGCAGATCCTACAGACATGTGCCCAATACGGAGACAACTTCCGCGGTGCGATCTTTGGTCAGTGTCTTGGTTTCAAAGGTAAACACGATGGCTAACTCGTCTTGCAGTCAATGATGCCCTTGTGGCGGACAAGTTGACGGAACAACTCAACTCAAACCCCGGGAGATTGTCTTTTATACACGCCTCCACCGTGCGTAAGGGTCAAGAGGTACGAAATACCTCTCTGCGCGATCCTATCCTAACGCCCAACAGAATGACGTTCTCGGAGCCTTCGATGCTGGAGATTACAACCTCCTCGTCCTCACAAGATCGTTCGCAGACACCGATTCCTTACAATGTTCCGTTGTCATCTGGTGCGCTCTCTTACATATATTTCTTCGCATCACCACTTAACAAGACCACACAGTTTCGATCTGTTTAGCGACCATCTATTATATGCATATGGACAAATTCACAGCAAAGGTCGCCATTCACATCTTATACATATGGTTGAAAAGGGCAACAACGAGCACAGAAACCTTCTCGCACGTCTTCTAAGCATCGACGGCGATCTCAAAACTTGGATCGCAAACGCGGCTCATGGTACAAGCAGGGTGCCTCCAAGAAGTACATGGATCAGCACAGATCCTTACAAGTCAGAGGATGAACAACACGCCAAGAATGAAATAGTGGATCCTACAACTGGCGCAAGAGTGGACAAAGCAGAAGCCGTCACCGCGATGTATCGATACATAGCAGAAGTTGATGGCGCCATGCTCCCCGGTGAGATCAACGTCTCACTAACCGTGGAAGAGGGGTCGGACAGCGAAGAAGGGCTCTATAGGTACAAACTCTCATTCCCACCCCAAACAACGCTACCAAGCTACATTGGTCCCTACTGTCTCACGAAGTGGGAAGCCCGCCGAGAAGTCTGCTATCAAGCCTGCAGTGAGCTCGCCAGCGTCGGTCTCCTGTCTCACCGCCACTTCCCTCACCCCCGCACCCCGATACTCACCTCCGAGCCGAACCCGACCTCGCTCACCCCTCTCACCCCGGTCCAGACCGCCAACACCTCGGCGCAGACGCACGGCTACCCCCGCGCGACGCCCACCTTCTGGCGCCACCCCCTCCCCTCCCCGTCCGACCTCTCCGCGGAGCCGACGACGCTCTACCCGACCGTGCTCGTCCCGGACTCCACCTCCACCGGCGCCGCGCACGCTCCCATCGCGCTCCTCACGCGCGCGCCGCTGCCCCCGCTCGCCGGCCTCGCGCTCTTCCCCGACGGCCACCGCACGGACGTGCACGCGGAGCGCGCCGCGCCGCTCGTCGTCTCGCCCGCGCAGCTGCGCGACCTGCACGGGTACACGCTGCGCGCGACGCGCTCGCTCACGAACAAGCCGTTCGACTGCGGCTTGGGAGGCCTGCTCGCGTACGTCGCGCCGCTCGCGGGGGAGTGGCGCGCGACGAGGGACGCGCGCTGGCCGCTGCCGCAGCTCGCCGCGCACGTCCCGTGGGACGCGGTGCGGCTCGCCGCGGACTTCTTCGCCGTCCCCGTCCTCGGGGGCGCTGGGGGCGCTGGGGTCGAGGGGCTGGACGAGATGCTGCAGGACGCGATTGTGATCGACCGGAAGGTCGAGCATACGCTGCGGCACTTTGTGGTGAAGGTGAGGCACGACTTGACGCCGTCGAGCAAGGCGGAGGACAGCCCGGTAAGTGTTTTCGAAGAATGTGGTATGTCGGGGCGTTTGATGAGACGGCATGCACAGCGGGAGGCAGAGTTCTCTAGCTTCTTGGAGTACTGCAAGGCGCGACGCAAGGACTTCCAGGGCCTCGAGTACGACAACCAGCCCATGATTGAAGTCAGCGCAGTACCCAGTGCCGCCAACCTGCTGCATCCCACCGGGAACGGCCCAACTACCCCAACGGCACACCCCTTGAAATGTACGACGCCGCCTCACGCCGCTTCGCTCGCGCTGACATCTCCGCAGACCTCATCCCCGAGTTCGCCTACAAGTTCACAATCCCCGCCAGGTACGCCCGCCCACCTCCTTGACTCCCTACCACCCCCTCACCCTCCCCCCAGCACCTACCGCACGCTCCTCCTCCTCCCCTCCCTCTCCGACAAGCTCGACGCGCTCCTGCTCACGAAGGAGCTCAACGCGCGCCTCCTCCACGGCGCCGCGCTCGAGCCCCTGCTGCTCGCCGCGCTCTCCGCGCGCGCGGCGTGGACGGACGCCAACTACGAGCGCCTCGAGTTCCTCGGCGACGCCTTCCTCAAGGCGCTCGCGTCCGCGCACGCGTTCGCCGCCGCGGCGCCGGGCACGGGCGTCGGCGCGCTCCACGCCGCGCGCAAGGACGTGGTGAGCAACCGCGCGCTGCGCGCGGGCGCGACCGCGGTCGGCCTCCCGAGCTTCGTGCGCCACAAGCGGTTCGTCGCGAAGATGTGGCACCCGCCCGTGCGCGGGGAGGGCGCCGCCGCCGCCGCCGCGGTGGAGCGGAAGTGCTGGATGCGGGCGCGGGGTTAGGGGCGCGCAGAAGGACGACGATGGGGACGTGAAGATGGAGGACGCGGAGGCCGGTCGGAGGGGAGAAGAAGGGCGGGAAGGACAAGGGGAAGCGGTCGAAGAAGCAGCGGCAGCTCGAGGAGCTCAACACGCTCTGGATGGGCGACAAGGTGCGCCCTCCGTCCTTTCGCTTGTGGAGCGCTTAACGGGCAGCGGCTCCCCCCAGATCGTCGCGGACGTCGTCGAGGCGATCCTCGCCGCCGCTTTCCTCTCCGCCGGCCACGAGGGCGGGCTGCAGGCCGCGCGCAGCCTGCGCGTGCCGCTGCCCAACGTCGCGCAGTGGGGAGACTTTGCACGCATCCTGGCGCAGAACGACGCGGGCGCGCGGGGCAAGAGGGGAGCAAGGGCGACGAGAGCATGCTTGGGGCGAAGGGGTCAGTAGAGCAGGCGCTCGGGGTGACGTTCGCAAGAACGGATTTGTTTGTGCAGGCTTTGGTGAGGGTTTTTTCCGAACAATCGGAGATATGGAGCTGATGATGAGGTTCAGACGCATGTGTCCATTGGACACGGGCAGGATTATGAAAAACTGGAGTTCATGGGCGATGCAGTGCTCGACTTTCGTGAGTACTTCCCTCAATGCGTTTGCATTGGTATTAAACTGTAGGAACCAGTTGTCTCGAGGTACATCTGGGAACGGCACCCATGGCTCTCCCCGGGAGGCTCTCTCTGCTCAAAGTCTGTCCTCTTTTCTTCTCCACGTCTTGCTCCACTTCCTGACCCCACCCATCAGGCCGCGATGGTGTCGAACCACGCGCTCGCCGCCTTCTGTGTGCACGCGAATCTGCACCACCACATCCGCTTCGAGTCACCTGACTTGCGCGACGCGATTGAAAAGTACGTGGGCGCGCTTGGCGCGCTCCGCAAGAAGGAGTACACGAGCGCGGAGAGCGAGCAGCGCCTGCCCGGGCAGTACTGGCTCGAGCTGCCCATGGAACCGCCCAAGGTGCGTCCTTCCCTCCCTCCTTCCTCTTTTTTTCCCTTTAGGAAGATGATGACGAACGCGCGGGGGCCAGGTGCTCTCGGACGTCGTCGAGGCGCTCGTCGGGGCGCTCTACGTGGGCGACAACTTCTTCGAGCCCAGCGTCGGTCGCTTCTTCGACGGCGCGTTCCGGCAGTTCGTCGAGGCGCACATCCGGCTCCAGACGCTCTCCGCGAACCCGAAGGCGACGATTCTCGAGCTCCTCCAGGCCGAGGGCTGCCAGGAGTGCGCGGTCGTGAAGCGGCCGTCGGTGAAGGCGAGCGGCCCGGTGCAGATGGAAGGTGCGTGGCCGGGTCCGCCGGAGATTGTGCGGCTGGCTGACGGAAAGGGGCGGGGACAGTGGTGATCCACGGCAAGGTGCTGGCGAGCGCGACGGACGCGTCGGCGGCGGTCGCGACGCGGCAGGCGTGCATGGCGGCGCTGGACACGCTCGCGACGGACCCGGAGCTGCTGGCGCGGACATGCGACTGCAAGGCGGTTCCGCCGGCAGGGGCGAAGGTGGGCGACGGAGACCGGGCGGCTTCGAAGATGAAGGAAGAGCCGAGTAGCGCCCGGATCATTTTCGCTGGCTGTGGCTTTCGAATGCAGAGACACAGGTCGGACGTCGAACGGGGGATGCTACAACGCAGAAGAGCTTGCCCATCTATATTCTAGAGGTATACGCGCATCTACAAATATGGTGTGTAGGTAGAGTAGTCTAAGCCGAGAAGGGCACGGGACCTCTATGACGACTTGGACCTACAAGAGATCATGAGACCTGGGCTCGCAAGAAGCACACGGCGACTGAATGGGACTCACATCTGGTAGTAAGCCGCGACGAAGGGGACGGCGAAGCCGGTGGCGAGGTAGACGAAGACCTTGGCACCGAACGCGGTCTTGTTGGAGTAGTTGAAGGGGACGGCCTGGACAAATGTTGGTCTCGTTTGTGACGTGTCGCGCGCTCGAGCCCGAGAACTACTGACCTGCTCGCTGTGCATAGAGCGCACGGGGGCGGCGCGGGGCGCGCGGAGGGCGACGTGGCGGAGGGGGCGGCGGAGCGGGCGAGGATGGACATGGTGTTACAGGCGAGGGTGGGCTGAGTCCGCCCCCGGTCGAGCAAGGGCTCAAGTACTCGAGCAGCCGATCGTTTCGGCCAGCATCGGACGCGGGCGAACAGCCAGTCCCGTTCCCCGTCCCGAGCCAATCCCCGACGCGCACGCCGCGGGCCAATCGCGACGCACGGCGAGGCGCCGGGGCGGTTTGCTCTCCTCCGCCACAGTCTCGATGACGTCGTCCACCGTGCTTTGGCCCGACTCGGTCTCGCCCACGCCCGGCATCTGCTACGGATGGGCGAGCCCTCTGCTCTGCGTGGCCGGCATCTTGCCTCTTGCCACTCGTGAGGTTCGAATACTCACCTGCTGTATGCGCCCTCGCTCATCTGGAACAGGAGGCGCAGAATGTCCTGCAGCAGGTCACAACCAGCGCCCAATGGCGCGCTGTTCGCTCCATGTTCTCCTCCGACCCTCTCGTGCTCGGACATTGTGACGCTACGGCCGACCGCGACGCCTCGCACCAAGATGCTTTGGCCGCATCGCTCTCTCTCGACCGTGGTCCTGTTGGCAAGTTGGCCTGTCCTTCACTGCATGCCAATGCCACACAGCATTGACCGGCCTGGACAGATGAACGCAATCTTGTGAAGTACGGCCGACATAAACGCCAGTCCATGAGGTTCTACGCGTTCGACTTCAACGAGCTCGACATCCTTCCATCCCAGGAGACGGATGACGGGGCTTCCTCCACCAATCTCCAACTGACGGCTACCTCAGCATGGACCCAACTCGCTTACACTCCCCTTCGACTCGCAAGAGCCACGTCTTCGATGGCGAAGTTTTGTCTCAGGCAAGCACTCGGTAAATCATCCTGAAAAGGCCATAACCATCTCGACGTATCATCCAGGTCAACCTGGCCCAATTTCTTGCAGCACTCGTAGAGCGCGAAGCAAAGACTGCGGAGATACCTCCTAGTATTCCCGGGACACCCGATCCCAACACTCACCGTGGCTCAATGCCACTCAAGGTGGGGAAACAGCTCATCGATCTGCCCCATTTCGCAGCGCTCAGGGATTTCTGAGCACTGCCTATCGATTTTCGAGGATGATCTCCACCACAGGTGAGTGGTGATATCGACTGCCTGTAATCCAGTATCTGAGCCGTGCCTAGTGGAACAATTTGATGTTCGGTACGAACAAGGCGTATACGTGTATGGCGAGTCGCCCAACGTCTATCACGACAAAGCGCGTACAGTCCAGTCCATATCGAAGTACATAAAGTACGCCTCGGTCTACATTTTACTCTGGTCAGTGGCAGTAACTTGTTTGATACTCTCAGGTTCCACAACTGCGTCTGGCTTGTATTGAACGACGCGATCATTGGCGTTGCGTTCGGGACTTTCCTCTGTGAGAACCAATACTTTCTCGCACGATGGCTCCAGTACGGGCTCCGTGTGAGCAACGGTTGTATCATATATTGGCTTTGACTCACAACATCCCTCAGATATACTTGGTTGACGGCATGGAAGACGCTCTGCTTTGGCTCAACAACTGGCCCGCAGGTCTCAAGCTCAATACTGAGTTGAGCCAGTTCTACTGCCACTCCCTGATCGGCTTTGTCTCTGCTTGGGGATGTAAGTCTTCTGTCTTTCGTAGGCTTTGCCGATTTCACGCAACCTTGTCCAGGGGTCCTATCAGCCATTGCGCCATACTTCCCGCCCTCATATGGCTCATCGGCGCTGCAGGCTGTCTCGGGATGACCACCATCGTCTCCCTACTGTCGGACGCGCTCAGCCTGCTCACCGCGCACCTCTACTTGTGCTACTTCATCTCCGCAACAGTCTTCAGTCAACAGCTGAGCCTCGCCGGCTCGTTATGGAACCTCTTCCGAGGCGAGTAGTTCCCACCCTCTGACCTTTTCCCCGCTCACCTAACCCACCCATGTACAGGCAAGCGATACAATGTCCTGCGGAACCGGATCGACAGCTGGGATTACGACCTCGATCAGCTACTGCTCGGCACCATCCTCTTCACCCTCGTCGCGTTCCTGTGCCCCACAGCTCACCTACTACGCCCTTTTGCAACGGTAAGCACAACAGTCTGAATATACCCCTGAATGCAAGTATAAATTCTATGAGGAATGCAGGCAAGGCTCACAGTGATTGTCGTCCACGCCGGCTTGGACACACTGACGGCGCTGCTCAATCACTTCCCTCTGTTCGCTTTAATGCTACGGGTAAAGGACCCGTTGCGCGTGCCAGGTACGAACTGTGTGTAAGGATATCCGCGCAGAGCCTAATTCACGTTGCAGGGGGAGTGTGCATACAGCGGTCCCAAGGGACCGCTCATCCTATCTGTGAGTAGAACCACCCACATCCGTCTGGCGGAGAGGCTCATCCATTCCCTTGCAGAGCCAGCCCGCGCCCTTGTCGTCCATCTTCAGGCATTACGGTAAGACTGTGTCTTACATTCTCTCCCTTTTGCTGACAACATTTTGCCGGTAGCACATCTCGCCGGGCGACTGGCGGGGCACTACCACCCTGTGCGGATGCTCCGGCACCTCGCGTCTGGCCGTCTACTTCACCCCATCCCGCGCTCGGATATCCGGTACAGCATGATCCCCTCCCCGAGCGAACACATCCCTCGCGGAACATAATTGTAACATAATATAAAAATCTGGATGGAGACAGCGCCACGCGTGACTGAGCAGAATGGGCGTATTTAGTCCGCCAACTGTGTGTCGATCAGAGGCAAAAAGTATCTCTGTATTCCTTTCGCGTATTCGTCTTCGTCCTGGCAAAGGCTGCGCGGTCCGTATCTCGGACTTTTTGGCCGACCGAATCGCGAGACAAGCGCAGGACGTCCTGGCCGACCGCCAGCTCGCGAATACCAAGGCTCGCCGTTCGTCATTTGTAAGAACGTACAAGACGAGAGGTTGTGGCACAGAGTTTTTATTGCGCTTCGTGTCGAGTGAGATGGTATAGTGGTACATTGACGCAAGAAAACGGCCCCGTTTAGATCGACGCCCTCTGCGAGACACGCTCCTACTCTTCCTCCACCGCGACCGACGCGTCGGTCTGCTCCGCGGTCGCGGTGATGTCCGCCTCGACAGCCGCCAGATGCGCACGCTCCCGTCGTCCGAGGACGACACGAGCCGGTCGCTCCCGGGCGCGAACGCGAGCCCCGTCACCTTGTCCTGGTGGCCGTTCATCGACGGCAGCGCGCGCCCGGTCGCCGTCGCCCACGCGAGCACGGCGTTGTCCCCCGCGCTGCTCGCGACGACGCGCCCGTCGGGCGAGAACTTGACGGCGTTCACGAGCGTGTCGTGCCGTCGAACGCGTGCACCTGGTGGCCGTCGAGCGAGTCGCAGATCTTCACCGTCGCGTCGTTGCTCGCGGAGAGGAGCTGGCGGCCGTGGACGGGCGCGAACGCGACCGCCC